>NW_016908771.1:1068909-1087369 GCF_001483705.2 Eufriesea mexicana | reverse complement strand
GGCATTCCATCTTCCCCGCTCGGCCCGTCCCTCTTTCCTAGATTAATTTCATTCGCACCACGACTTTCCGTTTCTTTCGCCGAGCCATTTATCCCCGCGTCAAACCCCAACGATCGCTCTGCCATTCGATTTCCACCCGATTTCTCCCATTCCTCGCTTTTGCGCCATAGTTACCTTTACCTCGATACTTTCCCGATACTCGACTTTACCTTTCACCCCTCGTGTCCTCTTCCATCGGGGTAACCGTGATCGCCTGGAAGGTAGAACGACGCTTGGGTGGTCCACCGATCGCATTTCACGAATGCTTAACGCGTTCCCGGTTTATGGACGCGTGTGCGCGCGCGAGCTGACCGCGTAACTAAATTTCGCCTTGAGCATTTTAGAGGCGCCCGTGGCCGTGCCCGTCGGCACGCAGACCCGGCTGCGTTACACTCCACGCATACACGGCCGCCACCGATCGTGAGTTGTTTAACAATGCCGCAATTAGGTTGATGAATTGTGACAGGCATTCGCAAGTAATAAACACAGACCGATCGCGCGGCTATTCCGGCGCACGTATGCGTTGCTCGTTTAACGTTAGGGTCGCCAGAAGGAAACCGAAAATTTCAATTTGTATGCAAATACATTTGTTCGGTGCGTGTTGTCGTAGGTCCGCGGAAAACGCCGCCCGGCCGCGCACGCCGCGCGACCGCAGTCCGGCTGAAACTTTAACAACCTTGGAAATTTGCTCGCCTACGCTCGCTTATGCATTTTTCAGTCTAATCGCCATCTATAACCACCGCTCGGTCCATTTCGCGCGGAACATTCGCATTTAGCACGCCACGAATTTCATCCCGTTCGCCATACCAACCGAGCAAAGTGGAATTCGAAGCTCGCGAATTTTTGATCGAGCGAGTAAATTTAATTTCATCTACTCCGCCGATTTCATTTATATTAAATCACGGTATGACGAATGCTTTTATATCGTTCTGCCAAACGTATAACCTCGGTTGTCGATGTTGCTAATCGTAAAATTTTTACGACGACGTTACATCGATCAGAAATGAGAATATAAACGAATCAGATTGTATTTCGCACTAGGGAATTGGCGTTGTTAATTGGTAAAAGGAAATGCTCTGATATCGACATCGAGTAGTATATAAACGGAGCAATTCGAGTGGAGAAATTCTTCCCGCCAATTTCCATGACGTGCAGTTCGTGGCTGAAAAACCGTCTGTTTTTTACCGACCGTGTTCAGCGTGTGGCTAAGAGATGGCGCGGCTAGCGGCGGCATTCCGCGCGTCATCTGTGGCGATTCGGAAGAAGTTTCTAGCGAACCACCACGTGCGCGCACCCCACCAGGCGGCGTGAGCTGCGAAGAGCGGGGGTTACCCTTGATGGTGTGCGCGTCGAGCTCACCGGCAAAAGGTAGTGGGGAATAGACACCCATGGCATGCCTGCAACGGCGCAGAATCCCATCGATCATTCGTACCGTTTCCCCGTGTTTCACGCCGCCGTGTGTTGCACCGTGTAGAGAGAGGAGTCGACCACCACTGCCCTCCCTCTTCAACCTCCACTCTGCCCCTGACACGTCCACCCATCTCACCCCACCCCCGCGCGAATTCCCCCTACCTATACGACGTGCTGAGTCCGTGACGGTTCGGCGGGCAATGCCGACCAACCATCACGAGGCCTTACCTTCCCTATTATATTTATGTGGCGGCTCGCGGTCGGGAAGGTTTATGTGGTGTCTCCAGTCTGTCTCGTGCCACTCTTTTTTCCCTCGTCCTCCTCCTTTTCCTTCTTTCCGCGCGTCCGACGTTTTAGTGTGCCATCAATGTTTGTCACTGCACTCTTCACTGTCGATGAAATCGTTTCGCCCGCATAGTCCATCCTGTCGGATGCTTTCGTCACGATAGCGTTGCTCGTTCCTGGCAAATCCCGTGGCCGCATAACCTCTAGCAATCGTTGGAAAGTTATCAGTGCAGCAAATCGTATTCACGCTCGGGGTCCTTCGACCAGACGTCTAGACGGAGGCCACCGTTTACCATTCCTGTGCATCGAGCTTTACCTGTGATTAGCGGCCGAGTCGCCGGGATCGATCCTCGCACGTCGTTTTTTCCCGGCGTTTAGACGCGTTCCCATGTCGCGAACGTCGTTGCATTTCGAACCGCGCGCATAACGTGTCAGTGTGTGCATCGGGAAGACCCGGTAGCATGATCGGCAGTTCGAAGCGTGCACCACGTGTACAGTGGACCCAATAAGTGCGAGCGAGTGCTGAACGCTGACCAATGAGAATGTAAGGATGCTGGGCCACGCTCCGGATACCGACGACGTTCACTTGTCCGAAACGTGACCTTACCTTGCGCGCATTTTGGCGGACTCACCTCCATTCAGCCGGTAACTTTCAACTTCATCCCTTCGCATTATCGCTTTTCTCGTTTGCACGTGTTCCATACGCTCCTTTCGTTTCGTTGCAAATTTTTCATCTCGTCGATCGGGTATCGTTTCAGAGACGGTGACCTAAATTCGTAGTACCAACTGGACGTTTCGAAATTCGCGGATGGAAATAAATCTCGAGTCTACGCACGAGATATAACCGATATCCGAGTAAAAGATATTCCCCGTGTATACACGCTACGCAATTGCATCGTAAAGTACGTAGGCACTTGAAATGCACACTGTGGGGCAAAAGACGGTTGCAGAGAGACACAGGGTCGGTGGTAGGACACGAGAAAAATCGATCAACGTTGAAACGAAAAACAGGCAGGGATGTCGCGTTGCCGTAAAAATTGTCTTCGGGAACGTCTGGAAAGGCGCGGTTTCATTGGTGCGGTGCGACGAAAGGCGTTCCCATCGTAGTACTTTCGTAGACACGCGTGTACAGGTGCTTCTGCACACGAGCGCGCTTGTAAGCACATGTACGGGCCGCACGTAACGCAGAGGAGATCGTAAATCAGTCAGTTACCTATATATGCGCATATAATACGTACGCAACGTAACGGTATGTAATTTATTGTTTCAGGTAAGTGACGTTGCACCGCCCCAGGCCTTGCGGAGCACATGCGTGCATCTTCCTTTCCCGGCATAATGTAAGCAACCCACTGTACCTATTACGACCGATGTCAAGCGGACGCGTCGCTGCTGCGTTCGCCATGGTTCGTTCGGGGAAACAATAAAGCTAGACCGCGTCTCGCGCGCGCGTTCACCCTTGCCAGCACACACGCGAGCACCCACTGCCCTTACGCGCCGTTCTAGCGGCCGTTTCCTGCCTTTTTACGAAAATTTCACCGCGCCGCCCCGGAATTTATTGTCCGACCGGCCGGACAATGAGCGCAGATTTTATCGGTGGATTCGATACACACGCGACAACGCGGCAACCTCCGTATCCTCCGCGATCGCCCTCAGCGTCTCTTTCGCGCGCGTACACCGTTCCCCGTTGTCCAGGTTTTACGCCGTCCAGCTCTTTCGAGGCTGGCGGTCGATTTTTGTCCGCGGTTCCGGGAACACTTGATTGCGAGTTTAATGGGCGAACGCGAAGGACGCGCGCCGCTTTTGTTTACGGGGTGCTGACCACGGGATTCATAAATTGTCGCCGAGAGCATAATCGCGAGCGCCGCGCGGACGTTTCGGACGTGCACGATAGAGGAAGGTCTGCGCGTAAAACTATTATTAACGTCGAACCGGCGGAGGATATTGTCTAGCCGGGCCTCGCGCGATAAATCAAACCGGAAATCGTATACCAGCGAGCACGGATTGCTCGCGTTCCGCGCGACGTTTATTAAGTCGACTCGTTTCTATCGAACGATGCCTTCCGGGTAGACCTCCTAATTTTACGACGAACACGTCTCGCCAGAAGAGGGCCCGTAAGATCGCGGGGCCCCGGGACCGAGCGCGCGGCAGCTGTCGATACGAAATCCGGTTTTCTACCGATTTCGATTACACCTTCGCCGATACTCTCGCGGCGATAAGTGGACCATAAAGGCGAGCACCTGTAATACAATATATTACGGTAATGGTGCGTGCTTGGCGGAGTAAGATAAAGGACGCTGCCACGAGGGTACAGGTGTAAACGGGCCTAAACGAGGTGAGGTTATTAGCGGGCACCGCGGGAGGGTGGGAGAACAAGAAAATAATAACCCAAAGATGGATGAAAGTGAAAGGACAGGGGTTCGTCGTGCTCCGTCCGGGGACCAGGGAAGACGAGAGTGAAACGAAATGGAAGGGGTTGCGAGGCTACGCGAGGGGGAATACGGCGAGAAATCCTCGTCAACGACGGAGCCGAGATAGGCCACACACCGGCGGCTTGTAAAACACGCGGCGAGATTAAATGCTTCATTAATGTGATTAAAGCAAAAAGCTGCGTGAGTAATGAACCGCGCTGAATCATCAGCCGGTCTTGCGGTCTACGCTCGGCACTCGGTTCCTCCGTTGCACCTTCGCGGTTGGTACCCCTGCGTCTTCTGCTCCGCGCACGCTATTTCTCTCTTCCCTTCGAGTCACGGGTCTATCTTGGTCTATCTCCGGCCTTGTAATTAAGGTATTGTCATCGAAACTTGTGGTGTTCCGTCAAAGCTTAGAATTTTATTGATCCAGAGATCCTTGGTCTGCGACGTTTATCGATTCTATCGAAATCGTAGGTATATCGCAATTCCCCTGTTTGAAATATCGAAAGCTTGATATTATCGAAAGTTACGGTATTCAATTGAAGGCCAAAATCCGATGATTTTCATCGAGTCGCGGGTCTATCTTCAGCCTTGTAATTAAGATATTGTCAAGACTGATCGTCGAAACTTGTGGTGTTCCATAAAAGTTCTATGAATCCTTCGTCTGTGACGTTTTTCGATTCTATCGAAGTCGTAGGTATATTGCAATTGCCCTGTTTGAAATATCGAAAGCTTGATATTATCGAAAGTTACGGTATTCAATTGAAGTCCAAAATCCGATGATTTTCATCGAGTCGCGGGTCTATCTTCAGCCTTGTAATTAAGATATTGTCAAGACTGATCGTCGAAACTTGTGGTGTTTCATCAAAGTTTAGAATCTTATTGATCCAGAGATCCTTGGTCTGCGGCGTTTATCGATTCTATCGAAGTCGTAGGTATATCACATTTCCTCTCTTTGGAATATTAGAAGCTTAATATTATCGAAAGTTACGATGTTCAATCGAACTTCAAAATCCACGATTTTCATCGCAATAATATTTATAATACTTTCCTTCGTAACGAAAGATGCGTGATGCACACTATTCCTCCATTATATCCCATTTGGTGTATTTGAATTATTCCCTTGAACTCTGGAATGATATGAGGAAGACCAATACCATTGGAACTCGTAAAACTATAGTTTAAAGCTTCCTTCGTAAGGCAAGAAGTTTCTTCCATGCCATCTGTAATTATCTCTATCCCTATCTCCATCGTGCGAAGGAGAAAATAAATCCTCATCTCGTCAAAGTTCGTCGAGTGGACCAATTGAACAGTTTTTGGTAAATACTCTAGCGATAATTCAACACGGTCAAATCGATTTCACGAGATGGAGAGGTTCCTGGAGCCTCGTGGTGGCTTAGGGGAAAGGCTCGGCGAAGGCAAGGGCGAGGCGGTCGGATGCAGATACCGGAATTTTTGTCGAGGCCCCGGAGAAGCGGCTATCTGGCCGTTCACAGGATAAAAGTCGCGGTGTTCACAATTGGTAATGCCGATAGAGCTGCCATCGTCTTGCCATACAAACGTCCTCCCGGCTACATGCCGACCGGCCTTTCTTCGCTAAACACAACGATCGTTGTGCATTTCTTCGCCACGCGCATCACAAATGTCCGCCGAGTCACCATACGATACTTTGTTTCGATTGCGTGCACTCTCTTAAAAGTCTCTCCCGCACTTGCAACCCCCCGTTTCCCCCCTCGCACATTGTTCCCCGTGTTTTTCCTTTTACGCGTCCACAGCCTTTTCTCTCCGAATCAATATTCCCGCACGGAAAATGAATATTCAATTTGACATCGAGCAGGAATAATCGAGCAAAAGGGCACGTTCTCGCCTTGTCGAATCCTTTCGTTAACAGAGAGATTAATATTTCACGTTGCGCAGAAGTCACTCGCTCGCAGTATATAAACATAGAAAGGCTGTTGGATAATTAGCGCATAATTAATACCTAAATTTATCGCCGTCGCAGGAATGTCTGATATCAGTTAATGCAGGACGCAGAGTGTACACACCGAGGCACGTGTAAATGTCAAATGTCATCGTATGAAAACGCGCCACTTGCTGCTCCATTCCTGAACGCTATGCATATTTTACCACAGGCGTCACACGCTGCCACGGTGAGTCACAAACGGCGAGGCCATAAATTGCATTATTAGGTCATTACCTGGCTTCCACGACGTATCAACGTCCTCCTTCATCCGTGTACCCTATCTGCCCCTAGACAGTCAAACTCGTTTATCAGAACCGGTCACTTTCTCGAAAACCTCGTACCCCAAAAACCAGTCGCTTCTCCGTTTCATCTTCGCCGATGATGAAGAACAAATACGTAACAAACTTCAAACCAAAAAAAAGAAAAAAAAACAAAAGAAAGAAAAGGGAAAAGAAAAGAAAAGAATAGAAAAGAAAAGAAAAAATATCTATAAATTCCACTATCGGAAATATACATAAAGATGGACGAAAAGATGGCACAAAGTTGCAAAATGGATGCAAGGAGGAGTAACCTTTAACCTCTTGACTACGGCAGACTTTGATACGCAGCGGCCGTACCATACGATAGGAATTGAGATTGGGATAATTGGGATTAGGATACGATGTGCGCTATTTTTGTGAAAACAAGCGCCCTCCGTGTCAGAAAACCAAACTACGCCAAGCGCCTATAGGTGCTCTGTGCGTCACAAACGCAACATTTCTAGGCACCTACAGGCACCCTCTGTGTTACAAACGCAACATTTCTAAGTACCTATAGGCGCCTTTTATGTCACAAACGCAAAAATTCTAAGCGCTTATAGGCGCCCTCCGTGTCACAAATGCAAAATTTCTAAGCGCCCATAGGCGCCCTCCGTGTCACAAACGCAAAATTTCTAAGCGCCCATAAGCACCCTCCGTGTCCTAAGCGCAATATTTTTAAGTACCTATAGGCGCCTTTTATGTCACAAACGCAAAAATTCTAAGCGCTTATAGGCGCCCTCCGTGTCATAGACGCAAAATTTCTAAGCGCCCATAGGCGCTCTCCGTGTCATAAACGCAAAATTTCTAAGCGCCCATAGGCGTCCTCCGTGTCACAAATGCGAAATTTCTAAGCGCCCATAGGCATCCTCCGTGTCCTAAGCGCAACATTTCTAAATACCTATAGGCGCCCTTCATGTCACAAACCCAAAATTTCTAAGCTCTCATAGGCGTCCTCCGCGTCACAAATGCAAAATTTCTGAGCGCCCATAGGCGCCCATAGTAGCCAAGGAGTTAACCGGTGTCCAGTGGACGTTTCATAAGCCGTCAATTGGTGTTCCTAAAGGCGTCAGTCGCGAGGCAGGCGTGACACCCGATCGGTCCGTGAGGTACACGGCGAACGTCAGGTCGTTACAGCGGCAGATACGAGGATCTTTGACGGGGCGGTCGCGCGGGCCGACGTACAAGGTGCCGTGGCTTGACGCAAAGTGCAAGGAGATGCGATCGACGATTATGCACTTACGGTGTTACCGTATATAAACGGGGCCCGTATAAGCCTCGCCGGGTATGCAAGGCGCACGTATAGCGCGCGGACCAGGCCACGAGAGCAATGTATCTTCCGCCGTGACATTGGGGCCCGCGCTAATCGCGCGACAATCTTCGCCGCGACGAGCGGAGCGGCGCGAACCTGGACGAGGAGGACGGAGAACGACACCGACTTGCGCCAGTGCACAAGTACTCGGCCAGATTCGTGCAGAAATTCGGATTAACACCTAGAACCAGCGAATCGTCGAGCTCGTGCGGCGGATACGTGCGGTGTGCAGGGGGCGGCAGGGGGGTCGAACGTGGAGGCGCGTGAAAAATGTGGCAGGGTTGGATCATGCTGGATTTCGCGTTATCGATTATCGAAAGTGCTTTCGAACCGATGGATGTCCGCGTTGATGCTGGAACTACCTTTTAGGCTCACCTGACAGGCTAACTTAGCGCTCAGCCTACCACGATCGGTGACATGGCCGATGGATCAGGAAAGGAAAGAAGAATCTTGAAATGGACGTACAGCGAACAGCAAAACTGAATCTATACTGCGCTGATAGTCGAACAGCGATAACTTTGCGAGGAGATATCGTGAAATAATATTTGTGGGACCAGTATGAAGGGGAAAGGCTGTACTTTCACACCCCCAAGTCGAATATTTACCTTAGAAATTTTTATAGTAGAGAACAGAGATGGTTTTTCATTTAGAATATTGGAAATATTCAAACGATGGTTTTCTTAAAAATCTTTTGGGGGGTCCAAGTCGCCATGAATCGAAGTACTCGAGTGTCCAGAAATTTCGAGTTTTCAAATTTCACTTGAATTGAGAATAAATTGAACTATTTTATCGAACTTCGATGATATTTGTTATATCTGCGAAAACCAAATAGCATTTTACTTGTGGTTATTCATAGTGACCGTATCCAGTGCATATTCTACCATATTAATTTTTGTAGCTTCCATCATGTCGGTATATTTAATCGCTTGAAAATGAAAAGTCGTCCACTAGCATTTATGGAGTTTCTTCAAAGTGGACACTTGAGTGTTTCATTTCCTGGTAATTAGGACCTTGAACGAAATTTTTTAGTGGATCTATCAGCGTTTGAATTTTTACAATCTTCCAAGTGAAAACTGCTTTTGTCTTCTTCTATAAAAATATCTAACTAGAAATCAAATCTAGGGATATGAAAATATTGCCTCTAGAAATGTTACTGTGTGATTTCTCCTGACAAAATTATACCTGTCGCAATATTAATGCAGTACAGACTCAATTTTGTTCTTTACTGTACCTTAAAAGAAATATCCATAGTCGAGTGACCAAAGCGATAACACTGAACGCGGAATTTTAAATCAAAAGTTTGAAAATGGTCATTTAAGGCGCAGTAGGTAGTAGAGTATTAACAAAAGACTATTCTTAACGCGACGTGATTAACATATTATGACAAGTTAATTTCTTAATACCGTATCCACGGTATGGACGGGAAGATGCAATTTCTATTTTACGCCATTATTAAATGACAGAGATCTCTAAGTACGTGATCATCGATAAATAAAACGGTGTTTTAAGTAAAAATGAACTTTGCTTAAATGTACGATATGGTTACAATATGGCGCAAGGCATGATGACACGTTATGATGAAACTGTATGACGAGTTAAGTCGTCATGCGCGATGGAGGAGCAGTTTGCAATGATGAAATAACTCGTCAGCCTCAGTTAAAAGGTTAAGATGACTGGTTGCAGAGTTTTCGATCTT
The DNA here is from genome assembly GCF_001483705.2 of Eufriesea mexicana. NCBI lineage: Eukaryota > Metazoa > Arthropoda > Insecta > Hymenoptera > Apidae > Eufriesea > Eufriesea mexicana. Next base: position 1,077,957 of record NW_016908771.1, on the reverse strand, counting down.
GTGAAGTTATTGCATACGCAGTGGCACGTCGATTATGCGAATTTTAAGTACACAAATGACCGACTATACGGACGTAGAATGAGTCACGTGTGTACGTGCTTAGATTGGAAAATTGATACTATTCGAATTAGGGGATTCGAATCGCGAATAGATGTAAATAAAATAAATAAATAATTTAAGATATAAAATTGTAAATGATCATACTATTCTTTCATTATTTGCTTCGGATAAATGAAGATTCAGGTAAAATTATAAGAGGATGTAGTATACTAATCTATATATTATTTTAACCCTTTGCACTCGAGAGGCGCCCTTCAGTCGCCATTTGATAAAATTTCGAAGCTCGATATTAATTAATATATCAAATTTAACCCTTTGCGCTCGGCGTTTTCTTTTTTGTTATAGGAAAATAGTAATTCGAAGACTTTCTGCCATAAATTCGATGATATTTCTAACACGGTAAATAAGAAATCGTATGCAAATTAAGACGTAGAACTATTTTACTTCGGTATTCCACGCATCGTTGGGTAATTGTAAATTTGATATATTAATTAATATCCATCTTTAGAATTTGATTAAACGGTGACCGAAAGGCGCCACTCGAGTGCAAAGGGTTAAAATAATGTAACATTGTGCGAGATATCAAAATTAAATAATTCTACGTGTTAATTATTATACGATTTCTTATTTACTGCTTAAAAAATATCATCGGCCTTATAGCAGAAAATTTGTCACCTCGTACCCTTCTTTAGCCAAAAAATGGTTAAGCGTAGAGGGTTAATACATAGACAGTATTTTGCTATTTTACATTATATTATATTATTATATCGTTTCGTGAACTAATTTCAATGCAATTTTCACGTAAGAAGCGCTCGTTTTCGAAAATTGTTTTTGATTTACGATTCAAAATTCGCTTCTCTTACACCGATTATTTACCCGAACGAATTTGTTCTCCAATTAATTCGGATAATCGACGTTCTACCGTGTACATCTGGTTTTGTAAATTTAATTTCGAATTTTATCGAGATGCAGCAGCGCGGAAAAATATAGAATAATCGTAGAATAATTACTTACGTATTCATTATCATCGTATCACTTTAATTATTATTATCATCCGTATATTATATTCGCATGCGCAGCGGCAGGCTATAGTTAATGTTGCACTTGCACGGCCAATATAAACCGTAATACGTTCGTCATTATTTATGTAACCAGATTAATTCGTTACAACAGCGGAAACGAAGCCACGGGCCACGCGCGCTTATTATTTACAAGGCGGCCAATTAAGGATTAAACCGAACAATTTCCAGCGTACCGAAATTTCACTTTTACCCTACTTTCATTGTCGCCGTGGCCCCCCGTCTCTCCCCCTCGCGCAGTGATTTCGTCCCGGGCGATCGTGAAAGTTCCGTCTCGCGTAAGGAAAGCCGAGTGCCGAAAACAATGGGAGTTGCTGGAATTCCTGCACTACGCGAGATTGTGATTCGCTCGCGGAGCTGAAAGGATTAATTCTTAATTTCGAAACGCGGCCGTGAATCAAGCCGGGGAAACGTAAGAAGCTTTCGCGAAAATGGAAACGCTTCTTCTTCCGGGGCGGCACACGGAGAGGGGTACCGGAAGGGGCGAGCGCAAATGGACGAGTCGCAGAATTATCGCGGAGAAGGCGAAATACCAAGGTAGTAGAGGAACGGAGTAAGGCTGGATCGAGGGGAGTGCCGTTTAAATCGCGGGAGACGAGGTAAAAAGCGTATTCCGAAGGAAGAAGGATGCCAGGGGACAGCGGAAAAAGGAGCAGCGGAACCTGCCGCGGAGGAGATAATCGCGCGTGCGAATCGGAAAGAGCAACGCGCGGTTGTAAAGCTGGAAAGGAGGAAGAGGAAGAAATGGAAGAAGAGGAAGAGAAGGAAAGAAGTGGCTGGGCCCGACGCGAGACTAAACTGTTGGCGGTGCGCGATATCCCGTGGCTCTGGAGCAGAGGACAATCGTATAATTAGGTGTCCCGGCGAAGGCTACACAATATCCAGAGGGAAGACACATTGGCTGCGGGTTAGCTGTGCATATTCCTCGGGATGCGTTCCGCGTGGAGCGGATAGGAGTGATCGCGAGAGGCTATCGGCCGGCAATCGGAGTGTCCAGGAGTAATCGATGCTGGAATGCGGGTAGGAATTCACGGACTGGTCGACGAACGGGATCACCCGGATGCTGGCTTTAACCGAACGCGCTGCTTAAAAATGCCGCTTTTTGGCGCGGCCACGCGACCGCCCCCGGTTCCGCTCAACCGATTATAACCGGAGGAGCCGTTCTTCCTGTTTCGATTACCTTCCGAGTGTTCGTTTTAGAATATCTCGGGACTCTTCGCCGTGTCCGATGGCGAATCAAAGGTCGGCAGAGTGGCCTGCTGGTGTACACGGCGATGCGGAGAAATTGAATATTCACGTTGCGTGCAGAGGGCGCAGCCTTAGAGCTGTGGTCGTCTGAAAATATCGCGGTTCGCCGCTACGACCACGCTTGGATCGCCTATTCTCTGTAATTTTTATACCCCGCGATACGGATCTTCTACACGGTTTCTTCTTTTAGAAAGAGAGAACAAAATACAGGAGAAAGGGAAAATAAAATGGACGGGGGGCGGAGAGGGTGGAATACAGAGTGGAAGAGACGTTTACACGTCGGATGGCGTGGAGGAGTCGGGGACAATGGGGTTGCAGTTGGACGGATTGAGACATTGAGCGGCGATCGAAATTCCTCGAGCGAGAGCGAGAGAGAGAGGGGGCACAGTTGAATCTTGGTAGAGGAAAAAGGTTCCTGGTTGGTTCGTCGTGTCACGAATTTATCCGGTGAAGTAATTACCCGCGCGCAAATGTATTTATACCCGGTGGACAGGACGCGCGTGAAGCGGGCGCGCTCGCCATGGCCGTGTTAATGCCGATAAAAAATTGCGGAAGCCAGCAGCTGCGGTGGCGCTCTCTATCGAGAACAGAACGCTCAGATACGGATCTATCGAACGCGCCTATGCCGCTATGCGGAGCGCACGCAGCGGCCAGACCCGTAATTTATTTGCCGCCGGCCGCCTACCTTCCAACTCCAATATAATCATTATAATTATTGTCTCCCCTTCAAATCGAGTTCGATAATCATCGCCTGTGTATTTGTTACACGGCTCGCATTAACGGACCCGCGATCGTACGGCGGGGACTCCCCGTTTCTTCCAGCCACGAATCCGTCCTTCTGTGTTTCACCGTTTCCATTGTTCTATGCCGTTCGTGTTGCTTCTGCCAGGCGGCGGGACACGAAGCTCTGCCTTTGAGGGCGAGCATGGCAGTCTGCGACCATACTTCTTCCTCTTTTAAGTATTTCTTTTCCACGTCGGGTCTTCTCTTTGCCAATCTTCTTTCGGTGACTCTGTTCCCTATGCGATCCGGTGAGATTTTATTTTGGAAATTGTTGCAAATTGCGATTATTTTTATTTTCCTACTTTTCGTATGTCGCGTGTGAGGCGTGCATGCGGTTCTTAATTCCCTAGTCGTGGAAAAATGTTCTCTTTGCCAATCTTCTTTCGGTGACTCTGTTCCCCATGCGATCCGGTGAGATTTTATTTTGGAAATTGTTGCAAATTGCGATTATTTTTATTTTCCTGCTTTTCGTATGTCGCGTGCGAGGCGTGCATGCGGTTCTTAATTCCCTAGTCGTGGAAAAATGTCGCATATTACGTACTTTCATTTTCACCATATCGGCAGGAATTCCTCTACGAAGATACGAATATTTGCTTTCCTCTTTTTCCAGGAATGCTAATAGTATTTTAAGGGATATTTTAATTAAATGTATTTCTTCTTTTGCTTCCTCTGTAAAAAGAATCATCAATCCTTCTTACTAGCATTCGATTAACACTAGAACTACCGATCTTTAATGGGTACCTAACTGTAACGTGCACAGATTATAGTAATTTCAGCGATACAGTGAATACGAGTGAATATATTAATTACAGTTCTTTCTTAATACGAGTTGATACCAATTTTATTCTTAAAGCTGGTGTATGTGCTCGGTAATTGCGAAAAGGGAAATTCTGGGACCACTCATTTTCACTGAGTTGGTAATTCTGGTGTTAACCCTTTGCACTCGAGAGGCGCCCTTCAGTCACCGTTTGATAAAATTTCGAAGCTCGATATTAATTAATATATGAAATTTAAAATAATGTAACAGTGTGCGTGGCACCGAAATTAAATAATTCTACGTGTTAATTATTATACGATTTCTTATTTACCGTTTAAAAAATATCATCAGCTTTATGGCAGAAAATTTGTCAACTCGTGCCCTTCTTTAGCCAAAAAATCGTCGAGCGCAAAGGGTTAAATTGCGCAATTTTTTGAGGATATAAATATCCTCTTTTTCATCCTTTTGGGGGAATACGAAAGTCCTGCGTTTAAATTAGAGTCCATAGATGCGTTGTTTATCTTAGAAAGTTGATTACGATTAAATACTTTTCTTCTTCCTTCCGAATTTCTACTCTCCTCTTCTCCGCGAAAACGAGGAAGGTAAATGTATTATATAACAGAGGAGACCAAAAATGGGACGATAAAGTCGAACAATTTTTAGCGATGGCCTCTTTTTCCTCACTTTCGTCTTAAAAGTTCACGAAACCGTGTGTTTCGCTTATCCGGTAAAATTTCTTCATTGAAATCCGAGATAACCCTGTTTCGAAAATTTCTACGCGGAAGTGGCCGAGACGGAACGGTAAAAAAGCGAAAAAAGAGGAGAAACACGGAGAAAAGGAAGAAAGAGCTGGTCGAACTGCAGCATGGTCAGCCATTTATCGGACGCTTTTCGTCGGTGTCCGCGATAACCCGCGGCGGCGCATTCGACCCCCGGTATCGCGTTCTCGTTCGTCGGCGCAGCGGCAACCGCGACATTATAAATTGCGACGATCCATTCACCGTGTTAATTTGTCCGCTTTTCAATTAGCGGCAGAGCGAGTTCGGCGATGGCGGCGGCGGCGGCGAATAAATTGAACGATGCCGGCGACGGTGCTCGCGAGAGAGGCTGTTCGTGACTTTCTAAATTCGTCGTACGCGTGTTGGTCCGTGTACACGTACACTTGCGCGCGCGTACGTGTGCGCGCGGGTGCACGCTGGCCCCCATACTAGCGGGCGGTGCGCAGCGCCGTTGCCATCGCGGAGCCGTGGCCGTTTTCACCGACAGGTGGAAGAAACTCCGCGCCTCCAAGCTCTTGGATGGCTTCCAAATTTCGTCCTTGCCTCGTATCGATGTCTGGCGAACCTTCGATCGCCACGCGACACGGGGTGCCGTAGAAATCCGTACCCCGAGATGAAGCAAGTTAAACCGAATTAAACCAAGTTAAACCGAACTAAACCAAGTTAAACCGAACTAAACCAAGTTAAACCGAATTAAACCAAGCTAAACCGAGCTAAACTAAGCTGAACCAAGAGAAACGAAAAATCCCTCCACGCCATTGCGAACGATCGATGGCGAAGGTTCGGAGTGACAGGGTTCCGGAGAACGTTACGTGCGTCGGTGTTCACGTGTCGAGCGTCACGCTAACGCTTGTAAATACTTAAAACGGGTGTTCCCTGGTGCATCGTCGCGATCATGGATCGTAGATCGCGGTCGGAGGAATGGTTCGTGTCCGAAGGAGAATCGGTCGCGTCAAAATTTCCAACGTTTCCGCGCGAACTGTGTACACGCGGAGATAGAAGGAAACGAAAGGCGCATTCGTCTTGCGGCACGACGATGCATGCGAGGAGTACTTCTTATCGGGGAACGAACACGGTATATCTAATCGGGCAGGCAGAATTGAAATCGCTGTGAGGGACGAGCGCGGATCGATGGCGGGCAGGCTTTCGTGCCGGGATTTGATGAATTCGCGGTATTGACACACGTGACAGTAATTTCCATGGAAAAACTCGCCACGGTCGGACGTAATATTCCGTCATTGGAGGAATTGCGCTGCGGCCGTGCGCCGCCACGAAGGGAAAGGCAAGTTGGTGCCTGGCCACCTGCAGGCAACTTGGGAGCGTCACGACGCCGCCGTCGCGGCGAGTTACGGCCACAAATCACGCAATTCGTAATTGCCGCTACCAACTACGCGATTTCGTGTAAGGGGAGGAACACACGGCCGTGTGCTGGTTGCACGTGTGCAGGGAAATCCATAGACATCGATTGCTTCTGCGTTCACGTGGAACGTCGAACGTCGAACACCGGCGAAACCCTGAATATTTCCGTATCGTGATCCGACACTATGAAATCGCGGGAAAGTTCTTTGAATTCGCGCGCACCGTGTCTGCACCGCCCGACTTCACGGCATCCGTTCTCCGCCCGAAATCCTCCATCGCTTATTGTATACGATGATAAGAATACGATTGTTGGAAATACGTGGAAAAACACCGAGAGTCCTGTGCCAATCGTACCGATCGTACCCATAAAATTCTTCGAAGAATTCGTAGAGTACTTTTGGAAGACTATTTTTCTACCTTACGAACCTAACCTATCATTTGGAACGTCTGTTCTAACTGAATTTTACGTTTGCGAATATAAATTTCAATTTTTTAATCTAAATTTTCTAATTCTCAATTTTTGTATTTAAATTCGAAATCAAATTTTTAAACGTGTTTATATTTTTTGGATTTTCAAATTATAAATTTGCAATTTTAACGCATGCGCATTTGGCTCCACCGAGGATAGTAATACCGGTTTAGCGAGTGTAATTTTCCGCATGATGTCCATCGCTACTACGCTCGAAATTATACGCGCATGGTCGTAAAGTATGGTCGGTAAAAATCATCGATCTCCTTCTGCTCGAAAAGGAGAAATATTCTATTTCACGCAGACCCATCTAGCGAGGCGATTAGGTTTCTAGTTCACAGCATCGCGCCGTTTGTTACACGTGACCCCGGATGGCGTGGGGTGTAAGAGTGCAACATTGTAGTAACACACTGCAATTTCCGCGGCGATATATTATGTTCGCGTTCCAAGACATTACTTCGACCTCCGTCGATGTCGGGGAACAGGCTGACCGTCGTGAGTTTGATGCTCGTTGCCCTTTGTGCAACTGGAAGAAATCGCTGTCGATAATAATAACCGACCGCGCGACGTTTACATTACCGATCGATTATCCTGTCTAATACGCCGTGATCGATTGCCCGTCACTCTAATGACACGCATTCCGTTTACATCGCAAAAGACACCGTTCCATCCCGAAACCGAAATTGAGACGTCCGAAACGATTTTCTGAAACGATCTTCGTTCAATGAAACTCGGAAGTAATTCTCTCTATACATGCACGATTCACGTATCACTTTCCGAACAAATATCGTCATTGAGGTTATACGTTCTCCCTCCCCATTCGACGTCACTTTCCTTACATATTTTCACCTCGGACGGTAATCGAAACGATGTTCATTTAACAATATTCATTTAACGTAATAATTCGAAAATAGCACTGCCTCTATACACGAACAATTCGAGTATCACTTTCCGAACAAATATCATCGAGATTACCCCACGTTCTATTTCCCTAAACGTCACGCGTCTTACCATCAGTGGAGAAGCGATCTCTTTTAGCAACAATGCGACTCGACTGTAGTTGCATATATATATATACACATACGCATACGTCACGAGTACCATTTTTCGAACAAATATCGTCAACGAGATTATACCTTTCTTATCTCCTCGCTTCTTACCTTCAGTTAAAGTATCTAAAAGAGCTTTGTTTCGTAGGGATATAATACGAAACTAATCGTCTGTATATATAAATACGTTCGACAAAGGCATCGCTTGTCGATCAAGTATCAACGAGATTATATGTTTCATTTTTATATTCCCTTACCTTCGAAACATGCTCTTCTGTTGCACCAGTCGACTCCTGTCCGCGATACCATCCCCGATCGCAGCAGTGGTCCTCGCAGGCTCTTGCAAAACCACTGGAATCACATCAATCAAACGACACGCAATAGACATCGAACGGTTCGGCGGCCATGTTTCCTCACGCGTTCCCGCGTACGGCGGTGTCGCTTCGCTCGGTGGTCGATCGCGGAAGAAAGTTCGCGACGCGCGGAAAATTTGAATGTTATCTGGCGCAAGGATCGACGCGTACGCGTCGAGGTCCACGTCATCGCGTAGTATATCACGCGCCGCGTCGGGACGTGTTACCATTGTAACACGCTCGTTCCTGGGGCAATACATTACTCGGCGTTCGCGTCCCCGTGTATTAGTCGGCGTTCCTTTTAACACGACCGCCGTGCACTGTACAGCGTCGCTCACGGTTCCGTCCAGGCTAAAAGCTTTCTCCGCTGGTAATTACGGATATATACGCGCGGCCACGGCGACCGTTCCGAAATCGAGAAACGAGTCAGGATCAAGCAGGCGAACGATAATAGCTGCCAGCCAGAAAGACTTCCCGAACCTTTTTGCTTTCCGCCGCGCGCGGATAAATGATAGGGGAGGAAGTCGTCGCGAGGCAATCGTGGGATCTGGTCTGCAGTCGATTTCGAGCTCGTTTCGCCTCTACTTCCTTCGGATCTCGTTTCTGCCCTACGTTTCCTATGTGTGGTATGTACTCCTTATTTTGAATAATTATTTTTCCTAAACTGACATTGTGTATTTTAACGTTAAACCTGGATCGCTACCGGTAAAACGATCGTTGGGTGACAGAAGAAAGAAGGGGATGTTAAAAATAACGGAATAAGAGGAAATATCAAACAATTAATTAACCCTTTGCACTCGAGAGGTGACTGAGAGTCATCATTCGTTTCAATGCTATAACTTAAATAACGAATGAGAGACGATAATTATATTAACCTCTGACACACTTTTGAGTAATATAATGAACGTAATTGTTAATAAATGTTCTTTGGCATATAGAATCTTTTCACGAGTCGTTATCTTCAATTTCCAACGATTGCGTGTATTATATCATATTTTCATTGAAACGAAAAATAATCATCTTTTTCTCAATTTAATAAATTCGCCCCTGAAGAAGTTAGGAAATAAAGTAATTCTGTTCGTTCATTTTTCACGCAAATATAGGATTTTCTT
>NW_016908771.1:969121-1068890 GCF_001483705.2 Eufriesea mexicana | reverse complement strand
CTTTCCCTATTTCTAAGGAAAGCATCGGATTGCTGTTTCCTTATAAGAAAAATCACTCACTGAAGTGGAATTTTAAGCAGATAGTTTAACACTAGATTTACGGAACCCGTCAATTTGACGGAAGAACTGCTCCAATTATACGATGGTAACAAATTTAGTCAACTTATATTAAGATTGTTAATATAATATATAATTGTTTTTGAATTAAACTAATCGTTAAAGAAAAGGCACGTGGTTTCCTTTACCTGTCAATTTGACAGGTGTCCTTAGAAATAGGTATACAGATAGCGTCCGTGAACCTAGTGTTAAAAATGGTCGTTTGTACCGTGGTAGGATCACTGTTAACATTCTACAGCATCGTGTGCCTCGAAATTTAGAAACCAAACTGCTCGTGTTTTTCAAAATTACGTCGCGTGTTACTTTCTGTCATCGTCACCGTCATTCTTCTAGTAAATACTCGAAGCAGGTACTAATTTCTAGCTGCCCGATTCATAGTTTCGTTCGAGGCAGTCGTTAATTTCCACTGGTTCGATTAGAACGAGGAACTACGAGCAGTACAGCAACTTTTCGTATCCCGTTCGCGAAGAAAAATCCGATTACGAAGGTTTAAAACAGTTGGTCGACTCATTGTTCACGCTTTTGTTAACTACATTTTGTCCGTAATAAATTGGGCGCTGAAGCCCACTTCCGTAATCATAAATCCCACCACGCTATAACATACGTTACAACACACGCCTGGACTATTTTCAAACAAGCGTAACCCCCCGCTGCCCACCGGCGGACGAAAAAAAAAAAAATCGGAAATTTACAAGCCGAGCTTTTCGCAGGAACAGGAGACACCGCGCTGATGTCGAAACAAACGCGATAACCTTTGTCCTTCGAATCCTTCCAGGCCGCAATTTAATTCGGGACAAAGAATCACTCCGACGCAGCTTATGCCATCGCACAGAGACCCCTCTACGCGCGCAATAATCGCTCGGTTTATCACGCAGATGCGTTTAATTGCTGCGGGCAAATTAATTAGCCGACACACTCCTTTGCCGGTTGGAAACTTTTTCCCAAGTCAGCCACCTCCCCAGAAACTGCTCCTGTTCTCCTTCGTCGCGTAGAACTCGCCTCCACCGGCGCGTGTACCAATCCACCGATAGGGGTACCAGTATGCCTTGCATAATCGGCACCGCTGCATTTTTTCCACCGAGATTCCGAGTCGAAAACAAGTGGGCGCGTTCTCCGCCGGCATAGGTGTGTCCGTGTGGCGTATCCGGCGGCCGGTGTGGGTGCGTCGGTGTGTTTCCCGCGCGCGCCCTCGCGCGCCTTCCTCCTTCACCGGCGCTGCCTGCCATCGTATCAACATCGCACTTCATAATCCTGCCAGTGTTTCCGCGCGTCTCGATCCGTTACCTCACCGCGATCGGCTCTTCTTCTCTATGCCGCCAGTCTACCCGCTCGTGCAGTGAACCATCCGCGTTTCTCCATCGTCGCGCAGTTCCTCGCGGTTCCCAGGTGTCTCTCGTGTTTGCTGTCACCTCGCCTCAGCTCACGGCCGAGCCCGATAGATGGAAGCGGAAACGGATCCTCGCGTCGCGACGCTCTCGCGGTCATCCTCGCTCCTTTCTGCTCCGGTGCGGTAGGTACACACGTGACCGTATGTAAGAGGCATTGCAATCTTCCGAGTTATATTTATGCTTGCGTAACGTGTTGCGTAACCATTCGAGTTATTTTCGCGGATGCCTCGGATACGGCTTCGATGCCGCTTTGTTGCGCGGACTCTGTCAATTCTGCGAGCGATCGTGATGGTGGAAGGTACGAGTGGGACGTGGATACCCGGAGGATTAAAAAATGGCTGCTCGCCGCGAAGTTGGAAATTCTGCGGAGGTTCGGACGAGGGTGAAAAAGTTGGTTACAATTTGTTCCGTTGCTCGAGGGGGGGCAGGGCTGTCGAAATGGAGAAAAAGAACGGGACGCGCTCCGACTGAGGGGCCCCGGCACTTTTGAGGCCGGCCGAACGTCCGGAATACTTATCTCGAAATAGATCGCGAGAATTCGACGAGACGTGGCCCTCGAAAGGGTGGCTCGGAATGCGCGCGAGCAAGGATTTTTCCTAGTCAGCTCCGTGCCCGGCGGTTCTTCTGCGATATATCAGGCAATACGCGTTTCTGTCGTGCCAAAGTGAAACGCCATTTCTATCCGTCAGGCATCGAGCCAGCCGTGCACGATCCGTGGCTGTTCTTCTTGACCCTTACTTTTTGGTATCGTGCTGCTTTCGGCCGATTCTACGGACGTTATTGTGACCGGGCTCGTAAATCAGCTGGAATTTTTAAATTGCCCGTGTCTCACGGTGTTTCTTTCCATTCTCCCGTTGCTCCTGGTGGACGTGCCTCGCTAGATTTCGTGGAAACTTAGAAGACAGTTTTTGGCCCCGGCCAAACGTAACGCCGCTATCACGCGAGTGTACCGAGCTGGTATACCTAGTTCGAAATCAATTGGTCGCTAAAGGCCATCGAACGTGGTTACAACCACCACTCGCGTCGCTCTATCATCGTGACCGTTTTACTACGACGAGTGTAATTCAAAGACTCGATCCGCGTGGCGAAATTACGATATTTGCCATGGAGAGCTAGCTCCCAGCGAGCAATTAATTTGTCCCAAGAGAGCGGATTCAATACGCGGCTATTGTATTAGCTCACGAGCCTAGGGAAACGGTCAGACATGGAGGGGGGGTTAATCTTGGCTAAAAATTCGCTTGTAATTGCGATCTTTCTCTATGAGAAATAGCGGCCTGTTCCGTCCAGCGAAGAGTGGTAGGGGGAAGAGGAGGGTGAAAGGAAGGGTGGGTGGGAGGCTAGACGCAATTTGCCCTGCGGGCCCCGTGGGTGGTTGCTCGGTTCTTGGTTGTGTTGTGCAGGATTGGTCAGACGTCTGACAGTTGACGGATGACGAGCCGGCCTTTCAGTTCTCCCCTTTTACGCCCTCGACGCGAGGCTTTAGACCCAGGTTCGGTTCCTGCCACGTCCATTATGCGCCGTGAGGCAAGGCTGAACCGGGCGTAACGGGATTATTAACTGAAATAGGCGTATAAGTCATGCGTCTTCGTCTACCTCTGCCCCCCGCGCCGTGCCCCTCGCCGGGCGACTCTTCTTTTTCAAAAGTCGCCATCGCGCGTTTCTACGTTCCCAGAGAGTGTAGAGGTCTCTTGAAATTAGAGAAATTCCCCGCTCGCAGCCGCGAGAATTCTCGGCGATGGCTGGCGGATAAGCAGCGGCACGCAGTCGAGATGCAAATCTCGGTACCTACTCGTGGAAACATTAAAAATAATTTCTACTTCTCGCCGGTTTTATTCGCCCTCGACGACGCCGTTCTTCTCTATCCGCATGGCTCCTGCTATTGCCACACTGCCACATCCTTATCGCGGCCCGATCGTTATTGCCTTGATCTTACACGCGTACGACCCACCGCTAACTTCTCCAGCCGTGAGACTAGGCGGCGCTACCGCCGCTTTCTAGGTTAGGACAAAGAGCGAATTCGCGGAAAGTCCGTTTCGGTAATAAATATTCATGCGTCGGGGTAGAATACAGGGAAAGGGGGATCGATCAGAGGGTAATTCCCCGGTACCAAAGGAAAACTTAACCATGGTGACCGTAGACGGACGAAAAGGTGGAAATAATTTTTCTCGGAGAGCGCGCGTCGCGAGGCGACACGTAAGCATGGCGGCCGATTCGATCGATCCCCGTGTTACACGGAGAAGACATTTTTCGATAACCACGGCTAGAGATGGCCGGCGAGGCGGTGCTCGATAAGCGACTTGTCGGATCGGGATTTTTCGATGCCGGACGCGCGATAAAACGGCCGGCTGGCGCGATGATGCGGATCTAGAAGCGACGCGCGAAATGTTCAGCAACAGAATCCGCGCTTCGTGGTCTGGTGGTTAAAGGAACGGCGCGGTGTAAGAGGTATACACCGGTGTCACGTTTATCTGGCCGGCGATCGGTTGCGCGCACCGCGATTGCGCGAAACCGCTGCGTGGCGCTCGCGCGAGCCTCTACCAGGCAGGCGTACCAACCTCGTGTGTAACCGGCAAACCGGTTGAACTTCTCGCCGCGTTTCCTGCCGATCTTGTTCGCGGAAAAATCGCCGCCAGTTTTCTACCTCGGTTAAAATTCGATTTCTCGACGAACGAGCCGAGCTGTCTGCGTGTCGCCGCTGCGTGTCGCGGCTGGTCGGCAAGGAAATGGGGGAACTCGTGCGGGAAATTATAGTCGTTCCTCGATGATTCCTCGCGAGAGAGATTTCGGATAACGATTCGCCGACTGGCTACGAGCACGAATGTTTCTTCCTCGGCGGTGTATTTTAAAAGCAAAGCTGAAAGAAGAAAGAAGCGAAGGTGTCGGCCGGGGTATCCCTCTGTGGTTTTTCTCGCGAACTACAAATGACCGCGCGCGGTAAGTAGCGCGTCTTACCGTCTACCCCGCGATAGGCTGGCGCGCATCGTTTATGGTATACGACAGCGATAAACGTTGCACACCATAATGCCGCGATGTAAACAGGAACAACGTAAATGAGAAGTAAATTAATTCAGGCACACGGGATCGGCGTGTTTCGCCGAGGGGAGGACGGCCTAACGTGTTTTCAACCACTAATTAAGATTATTCCTCGAGTTTATCGCGTTCTTCCGTAAGCGGTGTGTCGACCTCTCATTGTATAGTTTTGGTGGAAGTTCGTGATGCGTGAGAAAACGGACACGAACCGGCATCCCGGTTTGTGCCGCGATTAAATCTCGCTTCTCTACGTTACGTTCATCGTTGTGCTTGTAAAAACGGTTATGTGGGCTAATTGGTCGTCGTCGATCCTCCTTCTTCTTTTTCCTCCTTTTCTTCCTCCTCTTCGTGCCTCTCCTGCGTTTCTGCTTTTTTCCTTCATCCTTCCCTCCGCTTCTGCATTCGTGCAATCCTTTTTTGTCGTCACGTCACAATTTCCTCCCGCCTCGACGCTTATGAGTTACTGCATCCATGAGGAGTATTACTACCTGTCGAACCTGACTCGTATACTCCGCCGTGGCCTATCATTTATCATCTCATTTTATAGTCAACTGATCGTGCTCCTCGCTGAATCGCCTATAGCGTTTACTCCGGATTAATCCTTCCAGTCTGCCCACCCCACGTACGCGTATCGTATACAACGTAGCAGAGTTAATTCGTTTATCGGTTCGCGAGAAATCTTAATTTTTCCCTTCTTCCTGCCTCTACCGAGAGGGAACAGGATCGCGGAACGAGGAAGAAAAAGAAGGGCAAGAAGATAAAGAATTTAACGGGGAGCGTATTAGAAGAGGAAGACGAGGACGATCGTGGTCGGGGAAGATAGGTGGAAAAATTGGTCAGCGATTTAATTCGCCGTTTCCATGCGGGACAAGAGAGTTATTCGACGCGCGATCGATCGTCTAATCGTTATTCAATCAATGCCCGACATTTCGTGCAGCGCTGTGGAAGGAAAGGTTAGAGGCTCCTTGACGCAAAACCGGCGTGCCTTCACGCGCACTCTATTCCAGCCGATCTCTAATAATATACTTTAACACCTCGCTGGCTGACTCCGGCAGACCACCCAAACGATCGTACCGGTGGAACGATTTGGCATCGCCAGCGGTGGCCCTGATTGGTATTGCAGGAGAACGACGAACGTAGACGCGCAAACAAACAGTAGGTCGGCCGGGGTGATTGATAAGCAGCGCCACGCGCCATTCGACGGACAAATACGATCGTTGAGAAGGCGACAGGACCGCCCGCGGACTGCGTTCGCTAGCCTATCTATACGGCTCGTGAGCGTTCCCCCAACAAGGAGACTCTGGGGAGTTGTTGAAAAACCGTCCCGGAGATTATAGAGCGGAAAAACGTGGTAGTGGAAATGTTAATAACGAGGAAACAGCGGTCACAGCGGGGAAAAAGGTGTGCGTGTGTGTATAATCGGTAGGCAACGCCGTGTGCACCTCCTGCACGAGCAAATACCGAATGGGAAAAGGCGGCAAGACCGCCCGCGGCGTCTCGCGTCGTATTATGTACGGGACAAACAAGAACGATCGCGCTTTTCGCGACTTCAAATGGCTTTCTACGCACGTCGGGATGTCCTGCCATCGGGATCGTTGATTTATCGTCCACCGGCACGGTCCCACGAACGCGTTCGATGCCGTTTTTGCGGCGCGGAAGGGGCTCGCAATAGGAATTAGCGTGGCCAGAAATGGCAGGACACGGTGGTAACGATGGGGAGAAAGAGCTGGTGGAAAGTTTGAACCGAGGGAATTTCGAAATCGGCACGAAAAGCATTTGTGAAACTCCACGGCGAGAACCGTCGTGAGTTCCACTTCGGGCCGACGAGCATAACCTTAATTAGCATTTCGTACTAAACGTATGCACAATTTGTCTGGTATTCGATGTAAATAACGAATGTCGCTGCCGGCAGCGGCCCCGTTGCGAGCCGTTATTTGCATACATGAATATCGAGGCACCGATATCGGATTAAGTGACAACTATCCGAGATAATCGGTGGAAAAAGATTCGGGTAGGCACACACTGGCGGGACGTCCGATACCACCGCGATGCGATCCGGGGAAAAAGAAGGACCGGTTATCGAGAACGATCGTGTTACATTAATAATTTTTTCCCTGTAATTGCGATTTCGTCGCTGCCGTATACATTATGCAAATGCGATCCTGGTTATTCTCCGCCGTTTTATCTCGCCGTTTATCGGCGTAACGATCGCCGCGCGGCATTTTTAAGAGTACACGTGCCGCCGAACATTCCCGAAGTTTTCCGGGCTGGGATTCCCGCCAAACGCCGCACGGCCACCTATCGATTTCGGCAGGAACCGCGTGGAAACGGATGTTCCGGAAAAGCCCGAGAGATGGCGTGCCGTGTGATTCGAGGTCGAAACCCCGACGCGCACCAGCTGTTTCCGTGCTGCCACCTTCAGTGGCCCGCGCAAAATGAAGGCGGTACTGACCTGCGCGTGTCCCGCACCATCATAACACAAGCCGAACGCCATGCTGCCACAAGATTTATGACCCATATCATGGCGCGGCATCTAAACGATTATTTGCTGTTAAACGTAAACGGCTTATAAAAACGAGCCTGCATAATAGAGTAAATATAGGCTCGATGTTCGGCCCCGGTAAATTTATAGATCCACTTAAGACGATCTTGTATCGACGTACTCACCGGTAACCTTTAACCCTCACGGCAACTGTCCAGGACAATGTAGCCTTCGCAGAAACTACCATGCATCGAATTTTTTCCTTTCTTTCTCCTTCGGGTAAAACACTCGAATTTTCGCTTCTTCCTGGCAGATTAATTTTTGTTATATTCTTTTCATACTTTTTCTCACATCGTTGGGGATTTATTTATCGGATCCTTGACAAATTTCTATCCCCTTTTTGTTTCTTTTTCTTTCGTTTCTTTTCATCGACTCGTGCTAAATTAATATTTAAAAAGGACAGAGCAAATCGGACAGCCAACTCGATCAGATATTTGCATGCGTCGATCGTCTTGCTCGTACATCAAGCGCGTGTTTAGAAAGGCAATCGAGCGCCTCCTATGAAGAACGATAATTTATTAAACGGATACGTCATCGCCCTGTTGCGATACTTGTGCGTTTCCCTCATTGAGAATCAGAAGAGTGAATCGCGGCATTTGAATAACAAACGGTATGCAAATTCGTTCGCCCCGCAGTCGTTTAGTCCCCCCTCG
The DNA here is from genome assembly GCF_001483705.2 of Eufriesea mexicana. NCBI lineage: Eukaryota > Metazoa > Arthropoda > Insecta > Hymenoptera > Apidae > Eufriesea > Eufriesea mexicana. The sequence continues at coordinate 1,061,160 of NW_016908771.1, read as the reverse complement.
TGCGAATCTCTATGCCGCGAAATCCGAAAATATACCCTGTCCATTCCCGGACACGCGTCTTCGATCGTTCTACAACCCGATCGATTTATTATTCGTCCCGTTAAGAACTTTTCAACCAATCGATATTCCTTTCTCGACCGTCACCTTAAACATTTCTCCTGTCTCCGTGCAGTCGATAGCCGACAAATAATTGTCCAACGCCTGTCGATATTTTTCTCGTCCCTCTTCCCATTTCTCGTCTCGCCGGTTTCAAAATGCATCGTGTCTTTGTCTATAAATTTCCAGCTTTTATTTTCTTCCACCGTCGCTATTTGTAGCACGACGAAACGGCGGCATATTTTTGGGGAGGGCGAAATGTCTAAAGATACGTAGAATTTTTCATCTACATTCTTTCCAGATGATTTATAATTTTACAATAATTTTTATCTTAATATCGATATTTTTTAATATAGTTCGGATAATTAAATTTTTACCAACGCGTATTTTAGTAGAATATGGTAACATCGGTGATTATAGTGCTACGATTAGTTTAACATCCTGCACTGGATTATTTTTTCGTTACGGAAGAATAGTAATTCGAAGACTTTATGTCATAAAGTCGAGGATAATTTTGAAATAATAAGTAATAAATCGCGTAGAAATTAAGACGTGGAATTATTTTAATTTGGCATTCCACCCATTGTTATACTTTTTAATATAGCTAGGATAATTAAATTTTTAGTATTGCGTATTTTTAGTGGGAGCATGGTGAACAATGGTGACTACAGTGCTACGATTGTTTAACCCTTTGCATTGGATTATTTTTTCGTCACAGAGGAATAGTAATTCGAAGACTTTATGTCATAAAATCGAGGATAATTTTAAAATAATAAATAAAAAATAGTATAAAAATTAAAAAGTGCAATTATTTTAATTCGACATTCCACCCATCGTTGGGTAATTTTAAATTCGATATATTAATTAACATTGATCTTTAGAATCTGAATAATGGCGACTGAGTGCCTCTCGAGCGCAGGGGATTAGTATAATAAAATAAAAGGAATATCGTCCACTAAAAAATTTTGAATATAGGTATTTCAATAATTTTATGAAATAAAAATGACACTATTTAACGATTAGGGATTTCTAAGGACACCTGTCAAATTGACAGATAAAGGAAACTACGTGTCTTTTCCCTTAACAATTAGATCAATTTAAAAACAATTATTTTTAATATAAGATAACAAAAATCTGTTACCATCGTATAATTGGAGCAACCTTTCCGTCAAATTGACGGGTTCCATAAATCTAGTGTTAATGAAAACATTATGCACCCCTGAAAGCGTCGTGCAATACTTGCGTGTGACTGTCAACCTGTCAATTATTAATGCATTATAAGATAATTAAAAATTAAAAAATTACGATATGCGTGATTGAACAAAATAGGATATTCCATAAAATGATGGTGCCTTCTGACCCTTTTTAATCCGCCATTTTCAACGAAACAAAATATTCTCGCAGTCGTTGAACGATTCGACGAATTTGCTCGCGTGTCGTCGCACGGAAACGCGAAAGTTGGTCGAAAATCCTTCGAAATTATTGGTACTTGCGCCAGGTCGGTGTAGCGGCGATATGGAATAAATTACCATATAAATAGGGTTCGGCGTTACAGCGTATTTCCTTGTAGAACGGCGTCCTCCGACGTTCGTTAATCCGGCCGACTGCTCAGAAATACCATCGGCAGGGAAAGCTCTTAATGTTCTATTCTTACATCTCGCGGCATCTCCGGGGCCAGCGCGGCTTGATAGCCTTCCTCCAAGAAGATTTTAATTAAGCCCGCCCTTCCAATGTTTCGTCTGATTGGATGAGCTAATCCCGTTCCGTAGAAAATTTAGGGTTTCCCTTCTAGAAAGACTCAACCACCGGCGTGGCCGTTAACATTTTTTCGCGGCCTACTAAGAAAATTATAATGATTTATCGGCCGATAAATAAAATCCACCCTCCGGCCCGGGGAAACCTGGCATTCATCTTGTCTCTGACGTCGCCGCGCTTCTCCTGGACAACTCGTGTATTTTTAACGGGCGCGTGCCTCTGCTTTCGTTCCATTTTTCCTTATTCCATTTTCCTTTTCCTCTGCTTTCGATTTTAACGTCGAAATTTCGCTCTACCGGTCCAAGAGTCCGCCATTACTCCTAGAAAAGTGTCCCCGAGCAAGTGAGACGTTGGTCTTCCGGGGAGAGAGCGGTATTATCCGACGAGAAAACATCGTGTTCGCGCCTTTGAAGTCTCTCGGACGAAGTGGAGGCAATATAGATGTCTCGGTTTTGACAGGGCCGTGTTTTCCATCTTGGAAGGGTGCTTAAACAGCAGCTCGTTCGGCGATGAGTTTCCCAAACGGTTGGTCGGCAGTTTTGTCCATCATCGTGGAGGAGCAGTTGGGCCTGCCGGTGGGAGGGAAAGTTTCGGACAGCTGGTGGGGGTAAAAGGAAAGCAGCACGTCAGGGGATGACATCTAAATCTCCCTTTTCGTTTCACGCTCACTGCCCGCCCTTTCACTGGCTACATCGCTGCTCCCTTTCCTCTTGTTCGGCCCCTGCCTAGGGGTGGGCTCCTCGGTACACTCTGTCGCAAAATCTTCCGCCTGCCATTCGGCATGACGACCCTAATTCCTTAATACGCTCGCTTGCTTCGGTTATTTATCTCTCTTAACGGAACCTTCGCTCATGAGACAGTGAAGTCGTCGCAATTGGCGTCTATCTTAAGTCTGATTAGCTGATCAGACTCTTGGTCAAAATTCGAAGTAAAATTTTTGGGACTATGGGTAAAAAGAAATAACTATCGTTATATTATAGTTATCTTTATTCTCTCTTAAGGAAGGTATATCTCAAGTATTCTGACTGTTCGCGTGGAGAGTCAAAACTAGAGTGAAGAGAAAGGGTATGCGATTGCAGCTCGTCCTGGTCCCCTAATTCTTATCTAACGTGTGAAATAAACACTTCACGCATTCCCGGATCCTCTTCGGCGCATAGTTTAAAGATATATCTGTTTCTCTTGACAGATTAATTTTTCTATATTCGATACGTTAAGACGTACCTTGTTTTTAACAAAAATCTTATAATAAAAGATAGTAAAATTATTATAATATACCAATAATATCGTCTAATATTCTGTCATACATATCCCAGGACTTACTTCTTTTCTGCATTAACGAATATTCACACTTCTACACTTCCATCACCCCCATAGGCGTCCACAGTAAAAATTCGCATTCTCTGCCTTGTATCTTAAATATACAGAGAACAATGAAGATTTCATGGCCAAATAAACGATTTTCCATTATTTTCTCTGACGAAAGAACGATGTTCGCTATTTGGCAGAGATTTGAAGCTAAACTCGTTTCTAAACCGTCCCGACTGAGTTCTTCTAATCTACCTATGGCAGTTTATTATTACTACGACAATTAGAGGTGTCAGCAATTAAAAAATGATTTATTTAAAGGAATAAATTCTCGCTCTAATTGCGACGAAACTAGGAAGCATTCTGTGCCAAGGTGGTTCTCTTTCGCGGAAACGCAGGAGGAAAATGAAATTCCTCCACTGGTTTCCTATCTGGCAGCATCTGATTTCGAAATGGGAGCAAGGGAAATTCGTGGATAGAGAGAAAGAGAGAGAGTGGAAAGAAGTTCATTGTCGAAGGTTTTCCGGCGGCTCCCAGGGCCGACGTCGTTACGGTTTCACGCAAGCCAGAGCGCGGCCCGTCGGCGCTTTTATATTTTTATGGCGGTGAAAGTTGGCTCGAGGGGTCGCGACCGTGAAGGCATTTCACGTCCCTAAGTTTCGCCGGCCGCTGGAAAAACGAGGACAATAACAGAGAGACTCTGGCGAGTTTCACTTTTGCCCCACCAGACACGTCGAGCGGGGAAAAACCTTCGAAAAGAAGCAAGGAGAAAACCGTAGGGTCTCACCGTGCTATTCCGGACCTGGATCAGTTCCTCTGGATCCCTACCGGGGATCCTTGCGAGTTTCGTTGCAGACATCGAGGCTTGCATTCGATTCGAGATCTTTTCCGCGATTTGCCGATGGGAAATTCAATTGTTTAGTGAAATAACTGGAAGAAAAGTAAGGAAAATGGTTCTTCGTCGTAGTGTCGGTTATTTGATTTTATTTTCATCAATGAAGATGGAAAACAAGATAATTATCTTTTCCCTTGTCGTTCCAAGAAATTTTCCATTGCGATGCTAAAGTGTGCTAGAATTGCTGATCCACTAGAGTCTACTGTACATTAGAGTGTATGTTAGAGCGAGAGAAAATTAGGGTACTTAGTTTGACGGGAGACTGCCAGGTTGTTTGCATGAAGACATCAGAGGATGACGAATAGTCAGTGGTGCTTGCATCGACGTGGATCGTAAATTTCCTCCCAACATTTAGAGTCCCGAGTAAATAGATTGTTCCTAATTTCGCAATTATTCTAATCCACTCGATTTAAACCGCGGGTCTGACTCGTGGTGCACGGCTGGACCGCTACGCGGCGCTAGTGCGTGACCTAGACCTCAAGTCTTAAGTCACAGTTTCTATTTCTACGAGTGAAACGCATATTACTTAGAAATACACGCGAAGCTAAACAAATATCTCGATTTAATAATCCTTTAATTAAAATGACATTTTCACACCATCTACTCAGCACTCTGTAATTCAGAAGCACACTATGCAACCAATCCAAGAACTAACCTATAATTCATCTCAGTGGGTCTATGTTCATTCACAAGGATTAGACATGAGGACCATTTCGAAAAAATTCGAAAAATTTCGAGATACAGGTAGCCCTCCTACAACACGGCATCCTATAACACGATTCATAAATTGCGGGAATCCTCCTAGAACACGGTTTATAACTCAATAAGAAAATTGCAAAAACCTTTGTACAACACTGTACTTCTACATGAGCAGTGACGACGAAGAAATTGATTAAATTAAAGTTGCATTAAATTAAAATAATATTTTCGTTTTTTTTTTTATTTTGTGATATACATACATTTTAATTTAATAAAAATTAAGTTGTTTACGTAGAATTAAAAAAGAAATTTGTTTTTAGTAAGTTTTCGGAACGTAACCCCCCTTTTTGTACTGGCTCTGGGTCTCATACAACACGGTTTCACACAACACGGCATTTCCTAAGTAGGAACCTATCTACCGTGTTATAGGAGGGTTACCTGTACTCGATTCCTTCGCATTTTGATTTGCTTCAAATATCAAACTACCATCTCAGCCCCAAACCCCGAGAATCCCTTTCCTCTATCAGGACGGGAGAAGGAGGTATCTTCCGCTGATGGATATTTCGCTGGAACTACAGGATGGACGCGAAGGACAATTGGCAAGGATGAAGAAGAAGGAGTAAAAAACGTGGGATCGCGAGGGCAGAATCGCGTAACACGTCGAGGCCGCGAGTTTCCACGTAACGCGCCGCCCATTCTACGAAATCGTGCACGTGTGCAACGCCGGATTCAGCTGCCTCGTTCGGTTCACGAATGAATTATCGCCCGTTCGGGGTTGGGCTCTTTCATTTCCAGTCCACGCGGTAGCTCCGTCCTTTCCTCCCTGTCTGCACCCCTTCCTCACTCCTCTCGGCCCTCTCTTTCCGCCGTATCGGCCGAGCCTGCCGTCAGCAACGCTTTTTCCCATCCCTCCGCGATTCAACCTCGCTCACCACTCTCCCTCTCTCTTGCTCTCCCCTTTCTTTTTCCATTTCCAGCCGAAAGATACCGTACCCCTGTCCCTGTGTTCCCCTTTCGCCGTCTAGCCCGCCCGTTTTTATACACTCCCGCCGTTTTCGCTAAATATCGAATCTACTTAGGTCGACTTTATTCTCAGGCTCTGTTTATTAAGCGGGAAAACCCCCCCGTTACCGATCGATTTTCTATCACGGATGGGAAATCGTGGTCGGTAAACGAGGCAAGATCGACCAGATCGATTTAGAACCAAGGATAAACGCGCGAGAACACGCGATTTGACGAATTTGTTTACGGTGTGATCGCCAGCGACGTTGAAGTATGGCGTCTGGAAGTTTCGTTCGGGATCCGGCCGACAGAGGGCGGCGCGGAGACTGGGAACCTCTTTCGCAGGGAGACAGCCGTCACAACAGCTGCTACGCTACTCGGTGCTGCGCGTTTCCAAACTCTTCGACTCGAACGCTTCCCTTTCGTTTTTGTTACGGAATCGATATTAACGTTCGCCTCGGCCGATGGATTTTAGCTGTTGCGGGGAATATTTGGAGGAGAACGTAGTGGGGAGCTTTTATATTTCTCGGGAGACTGAATCCTATATCGACCTCTGCTAATTTTCTTACCTCGTGGCGCCGAGCTTCCTTTGTCTTGCTGCAGCAAACCGTTTAGCCCACTGTATCAGGTATTTTTTGGGGAGGAAATATTTTCGTGATACGATTTTAAAATTATTTAAAATTTGTTAGTAAAATGTAGTTTCTTTAACCCTTTCGCTACCAGGGTCTCAGGAGAAATACCACCACCACAGCCCAGACGTCTCATTATTTAAATATGATACCAATTGTCATTTATTTTTGTGGGATGTATCTATAACGTTTTAACTAAGTGAAATTAGCAATTTTACAAGCCGATACATATAAGTGACACTGGGCTATAGATAGATAATTCCTTTAGTAGCCCCGTCGTCACATATATGTGACGCATTTGATTAAAAGGATAATGAACACCCGTCACATATTTGTGACGCCGGGCTTAGATAAGAAAATCAGGTCGTCACATATATGTGACGCTGGTAGCGAAAGGGTTAATCTTTTGTTAAGCAATATGTGCTAGTTACTGATATTAAATTAATTGGCAAAATTAGGTAGTGCATCGAAAAATATATTATATTTTTATATATCTTTTGGTGACGTGACTGAAGAAGAAAGAAAATAGGTGCACTTTTGATCGGTTTGATTGTGATAATAATAATGATTGTTTAATAAATATCGTCCTCATTTCGCAATCTAAGGAAATAGATTAGTAGTTCCGGATAAATAGTCAAGTATAATTATGGCAATTGAGGAAGCAAAAGATAAAGAATTTCAAGACATCCAGAAATTCGTCGTCAAAATTTTTAATGAAGAATTAGAATCCTGTCGAGTGAAAATTATGCGAAATTGATTCAACTACCCCTAAAAGAATCGCCATTTCTCGAACTTGGCACAGCCCCGTGTGTTTCCCTCTGGATTCCATCTTCTATCGCGATCTCCATCTTACTTCTCGCGTAGGGATAGGTCAGTTGCGAGACTGCCACTTACGGCCACGTTATTTCAAGAAAATTGTATTACATTTTTACCCGATACCAAAATTAGTATCGGGCAAGGTATGAAACGATAACAAGCGCTTACAAGCATGCACATTATATAATAATAACCGAATCACGCAATATCGCGAGACCGGTGTAAAATGTGCCAACAGTTCCTCGAACACTTTACCAACAATTTATGCGAAAACCCGAGAGTTCGCCGCGTTTAAACGACGTAATTCTGTTACGTTAAAATCGACAACTCCGCAACACTTTCAAAAAATCTTGCATTTCCGTCGGGCAATTTGCCCCCCGTTAAACCGTGACGTGGTCTATTACGGTTAAGAATAAATAGCAAAAGCGATCGTGGCAACCTGGACGCAATTTAGCGGTTGTTTCCCTTCCCTGTCCAGAGCAGAGGGTCTGGGCACACGAGGGAGGAATCAAAAGGGAGAACGCGATCAATCGAATGTTTTGCTTCAGAACGCTGGCAAACGTAACGGGGCGGGGACGAGAGACGAGGGTAAATTGAAATTCCGTGACACGGAAGGAACTTTGATTGGAAGAGGGACAGGGCCCCTTTTCGAGATGCCTGAAAACGAGAACTATCGTCTCCTGGACAAATTTTCCATTACTTTACTCCACCAAACGATTACCAATATTATTCCTCGCTTGTTAATTTCTTCCCCAAATTGGAAGAGGGACAGGACCCCTCTTCGAGATGCCTGAAAACGAGAACTATCGTCTCCTGGACAAATTTTCCATTACTTTACTCCACCAAACGATTACCAATATTATTCCTCGCTTGTTAATTTCTTCCCCAAATTGGAAGAGGGACAGGGCTTTACATAAATAAGGAGAAAAAATTCTATTGGTTTGCTATAGCCATTGCAATTCAATAGAATTTGGCTAGAAAGTTTATTTTTATTGACATTTTCGATTAATATCGTGGTGAGCTAACTTTTTTATCAAATATATCAGCTCCATTTTCTTTAAATTTAGTTAGAGAAATTATATTATTAATAGGTTTAATTTATCAACATAAAATTTTAATCTTATTTTTATATATATATTGTTTTTTAAGATTTATTTATTCAATTTCCTCTCCTGGACAAATTTTCCATTACTTTACTCCATCAAACTATTACCAATATTATTCCTCGCTTGTTAATTTCTTCTCCAAATTGGAAAATTCACAGGGCCCCTCTGCGAGATGCCTGAAAACGAGAACTATCCTCTCCTGAACAAATTTTCCATTACTTTACTCCACCAAATGATTACCAATATTATTCTTTTCTTGTTGTTTTCTTCCCCAAATTTCATCCCTCTACCCTACCAAAATAACCTCCTCCTTCTTTTCCACCCTTACAAATTACAACAACGCATAGTAGTTGTCCATATTTCACGTCCTGTACGTCCATCACCAGAGAGGATCCAAAGTGGAAATGACGACGGAGAAAGGAGAATAAAAATGGGGAAGGAAATAGAGGGAAAATAGGAGGGAAGAAATTGTCTAGAACAAGGGCGACTGGCGCTGTGGAAGGGTTCGGGTGCGAAGTTTAATCGCGAAGAGAAGAGAAGAGAAGAGAAGGGAAGAGTAATGGCGGGAAGAAGCGGCGATGGCGTCGAATTGAATGTTTTCGTTTTGAGTCGCGTTCTGGCCGGTCGATCGGGACGGAAGTCCCTCGAAGAGGGTAAATTGGAATTCCGCGACGCGAAGAGTGGCTCGGTTAGCTCACGGGGCCAAACAGGGGTTCAGTGGGGTGAGGACGAGGGCAGGAAACCGGGAAAACGCGGCGGGGCACGGTGCGGCGTGGGGGAGCACCCAAGGAATATTTACTGCCATCTTCTCTACCACTTACCCACAGATTCCCTGCCCGAACTTGTAAACACCTCTTAACTATATAGAGATACTATCTCGGTTTCCCTCCTCGTGTAACCTAAGCAGTTACGCGGTTGTTATAGTCGAAGGATTATTAATTAGATCGTCGCGAGATCACGGATTAGCCTTCTTCTTGCACGATCCTCCGGCATTTTTATTTCCGCCGAGATCCAAGCCGATTTCCAGCGTTCCGCGAATTATTTTTCCCGGCGGAATGGGACGAGAATTTTCTACGGGAAACGATGAACGTACTTATACGAGAAATTTTAACCCTTTGCACTCGACAATTTTTTGGTTAGAGGTGAATAGAAAATCAAAGATTCTCTATTAAAAAGCTGACGATACTTTTTTGAACAGTAAATAAAGAATTGTAAATCGAAATTTACAATAAAGAATTTTAATTTAATGTAAGTTACATTACATTAAATTTGATATATTAATTAATATCGATCTTCCAAATTTTATGAAATGGTGACTGAGGGTCACCTCTCGAGTGCAAAGGGTTAAAACAATAAGTCAAAAATGATATAGCATCGAAGTAATAATTTTCTAATTATTTTCCTTCTCTCATTCTCTATCACGGTTTCATTACAATATTCCTCGACTGTTTTATGACGTTGATTTTATTTTGGCACATTTTTCAGAATACTTGCAATTTTTTTCTTTGAAGAAAATTAGTTGGTATCATTGCAGGATTTATTTTGGTCTCGAGAAACGCTAGAAATTATACGGTGGACTATCTTTTTGTCACAGACTGTATAAGCAGAACGTGAGCTAATAGTAGTAATGGTTCGTAGTTCAAAATGTCACCCTCTATAACATATTTCAAAATTGTCGAATATTTTTTCGTTTTTGTTTTTTGTATAACCTTTTGTATTTTCTTTTTTTAAAAATTACAACTTGTTAACTCGTGTTAACCCTGTTGAGGATTTTTACAATTTTATTATTTTATTATTTTTACAATATTGTGTATCATATGTGTATCTTGTATCACACTTCTGTGTTTTGCAGTTTCTTTTATGATATGCGACAAATCTTTGTTACCTTTTTGTTGGATGACTAACGATTCGTTGGCCCTTAGTCATTAGAAGAACTTGGCTGATAAACGCAGACCAATTTCAGAGTCTAAAGACAATTGACTCATTCCTACTTTCGCTAAGGGCCAATGGTCATCTTCACCCCACTAAAAACTAACATTATATAAGCACCCACAAAATTGGGGAATAGTCAGTGTTCAGTTCCAGCTCCAGTGTTAGTTTCAGTTTTATTTTTTTCCTCTCCGCACACTTGTATTTTTCTAACGTAGCCTTGTCGCTAGAACCCGTATCGTATATTGAAATCCGGGTTCCAACACTTTGTTTATATGTCAGTATCGCTTAGATATTTCCAAAACGGACCATTAATCCCATAGATCTTCAATTTAGCATCGATCTATATTTTTGAACAAACCTTTCTACGACACACGAGCGAATCGTATAGATCATTGGCAAATTAGTCAGTCTCCGTCAGTATCTTCCGACACATGCCAGAATTGCTCGTACCGATTCGATTCCGAGATCTCTTCTGCTCGCGCGAGGATAGGTTAATTATTTTCTTGCAACTCGCTAATCGAGTGGCTGCAAACGGTGGTGGTCTCTTCGTCTCTCGATTTCTGCGTTTCTGTCCCTGTCCCGCCACCTGATGCCGAGAGGTTTAATTGATTCGAACCGCCGCGACTATCGGATTATTAATTGCGCTGTTAATCGGGGACGACGGTAATTAAGCTGTCGACGATTTAGTTTTATGATGCCGCGCGGGCCGCGCACTGTGCGTCTGCCTTTGCCGGTTTCCAGCCGTCGCAACTTCCTAATCATCCTCGAACACACGTGAAAGAGAGACCACCTCCACTCGGAACTCGCACACGAAGCCTTGAAAACTTCGTCGATCCATAAAAGGACAGCCGCGGTGAACCCCCTCTCTCGGGTCCTCGAGTTCCGTCGTGATCCGCGATGATAATCGGCCACCTAATCCAAACATACATCGAGAATTTATGATGACAGATGTCTCGCAGGAAACTCGACGTTCGTTAACCGTTGGGAAAACGACAGATAAGAAAGCAGAGGCAAGCAGAGGCGTCGGTAACGAGCCGCCATCCGCGGAATCGGCATCGATCCCGGTCGATGCGCGACGCCATCGAGATAGGTGTCGCCACTGGGACGAAAGTAAAATTCGCGGCGGAGCGGAAGCGACAGCAGCGCGCGGAAGCGGCGCAACCGGCGTTGCTGCGATAATTGTTCGAATTCAATGAAATTGCCACGGGCTTCCGCGTCTGGTCTATGTTTTCCGATCGATCCGCGCCCGGTGTCTGTCGACGCCGGGCCCCTTGTCGATCGGTGACGGTTCACCTGAATAAACCAGCCCGGATATTCGTCGATCGCTGAATCAATATTTGCCACGCCATCATCGGCCAAGGAGTCTCGCGCGCCACGACCTTGCGATTCGAATGCTGGGAATATCGCTGAGAACCGTGTCTCCGGGACGTGGGATCCAGGTCCGCTTCTAACTCCCTTTTCGCCGCCTTTTTATCCAGGGTTTTTCCGACCTCTCGCTTTTATTATTGTCGAGAACGTACGCGCGAGTGGGTAGCGTGTTTTCCCAAATTTTCGGCATGGGAATGCTTTTTTTTTTATTTCATGTGAGCCCGTTGGCAGTATTTTAGTATTCGTTTCACCGGTCTGTATTTAAAAGGGTTGAAAAATGGACGCGTTCAAGTTTCATATGTGTCTGGGAAATTTTGCAGCGAGTATTTTTTTTACAATACCGATTTTTAGTAGCTACACGTTTCCACGTTTTATCTTCGGAAAGGTTGAAAAATAAGCGCGTCGGTGCTTCGTGTGTGTTGGAAAATTTTCAAGATGAATACTTTTTATTTCGAATCTCCTTTTAGTGACTTTTTCCTGTGTGTTTCGTTGAGAAATATATATGTAGCTTGTATATTTTTGAAGGGAATGTCTTTGTATTTGTTCGGATACGAAAGGATTTGGAAAATGGCGGAAATGGGTGATGACTTGCTCGGTTTTTCGTTGACTCGAGTAAAACGCGATCGGCAGCGATGTCAACACGGAAATCCTCGGCTTCTATTTTATTCACGACGAGAGAGAGAGAGAGGGAGAGGGAAAGCGAAGAAGGTTGTTCGACTACGTGTGCTGAAAGCGGAAACGCGGAGGGACTAGAGGATCTGCGAAGACTATCGCGCAGATGCTCGACACGCAGGATTCACGTGCATACGTACTTCGCTTGTACTTTATTCCCGAGGAACGTGGGCGAATGGATCATGATTTGGCATCATCGATAACGTCGGTAACTAGTCTCGGTAAAATTGCGAATTAAATCGAAGTCGAGTGACATAATTTATTTCCACTTTATCCCTAATCTTGTATCATAATTTTGACAAACTTCCAATTTATGTTATCACAAAATTATTTTTCATTTATTTATTCACCAATGGACAACAGTCCTATATATATAAACATAGGAAAGTATAAGAAAAGAGAAAAGAAAAATTCATAATAAATTTTTAAGAAATCTAGTTTAACACTAGATTTACGGAACCCGTGAATTTGACGGAAGGGTTGCTCGAATTATACGATGGTAACAGATTTAGTTAACTTATATGAAGACTTAATATAATATATAATTGTTTTTAAATTAAACTGATCGTTAAAAAAAGAAAGACACGTGGTTTCCTTTACCTGTCAATTTGACAGGTGTCCTTAGAAACAGGTATACAGATAGCGTCCGTAGACCTAATGTTAACTCGGGTATGTACTGTATCCCACCTATAAATATCCATAATTTTGCGTTATTTGTAGATCTATGAAAAGAAAGAGATATATTTAATTTTACAATAAAAAGGATATAGAATAAATTGATATTTTATATATTCGGAAAATCGAGAAATATTTATAATTATTTAAGTCTCCTTTTATTCGTTGCAGTAAGTTTCCGTTCACTCTCATTATTCCCTCTTCGAAGACATTTTTGCTAAGCAGTTATTTAGTAATTTGTTTAAAAATTGCATTTTAATTTCGCAATTTATTTTTAATGCACTTCACTCTGCTCGCCGTCCGTGAATAATACGTGTCGCCCGAAACGTCTCGGCGTGTCGCAGGTTCCGATTATCTCGAACACGCTATGAACTGGAGTAAAGAATATTGCTCCACATATCGCGGCGATAATGTAGAACAAATGGCAGCTTTCTTCCAACTGAATATTAAACAGAGCATTCGAAACGGCGGCACGATTCTGTAAGAAAAACCTGCGCCTCTCTCCGACCGTTACGTTTCAAACGACCAGCCAATAGCGTCAACCATTCAATCTGGTATCTCCTAGCAGCCGAAAGTCGGCGGAAAAACGGGGAGAAAAAGCGAAGAACATGGGCGTTAAAAAAACGAGGCCGGGAAACAGGGTATTTCGTCTCTCCGTCTCAATCCGAGCAATTTCCATTCGAGAGCCGACCGCTTTTCCTGCGAGCGAGGAGAAAAAGGGAGGGAAAAAAGGGCCGAGTGCTCACGGCTGGTAGCCCGAAAGGCAAGAAATCGAAGCCCTGAAACAACGAGAGCCGATGCGCCCTCGCAGCTCGTGCAGGAGACGCCGGAGACGCGGAGATGTAGAACGAGAGAGACAAATAGAAGGAGACGGTGAAACCCACTAAATCAATACTCTGCCATCGCTCCAACTCTCTGGCTCATCCCCCCGCGCCCCTTACCCGCCACCCCGTCACTCTCTCTCTCTCTCACACCGCGACGCCCGCTCCCTCTCCCTCGCAAGCGCCCTCTCGCTCCGTTCCACGCGTTCTCCGCTCCTCCTTCGGCGTCGTTCCGTTCGTGGCATGCCACCCTTCGTTCCACCCCCGTCACGCTCTCCGGCCCAAACTTCTCTCCGGCTACTCCCGCAGAGAGTTCGCCTCTGTCGGGGTTGAATTCCCCCTCGCGTCTAACTACGGCTCGCGAGACGTCCACGATCAGCCACGGGAAACGAGCCACGCCGCTGTCTTTCGCGATATTCCGCCACGTTTCCCGCTTCACGGTGGCCTCTGTCTTCCGGCTTCCAGACCCGACAGACCGTGTCCAGCTATTCGCTGTAGGTTCCAACCCGGGATGAGACCGGTGTCGAGTCGACGTCGGGATCAGAGCATCGGATGCTTTGCCAGGACTTGGCGTGGCTGCAGCGTTCGGAGTTATAAGTTTCGGTTTGGATGCAATGATTTCTAGGCTCGCGTCATCGTCTTTAGGTAATCGATGTTGCGGTTTCCCGAGCTCTGTCTATTTACCCGAATCCACGGGAGCCATTTTGATTCTTCGATTTTGACCTCGCGAAGACATGTCAGTCCCCTGTACCGCGTGAAAGAGGCATCGTGGATTTCGTAAGCTTCCTTTGACTCCAGGCGCAAGTGCTCCAAGGTCAGAGTCGATGACCGTGCAGAAGAGTGTTCAATTTTGTCCTTACAAGCGTATCTGGGAGTCGGCGTTCTATCAGCGCCAAGTAATTGCCCACTGTTTTTAGAGTCGTATATGAAGAAGGATGATGAAGGATCCTCGGATGTACGAGCCAGCTCGTATATGGCAACAGCGGCCATCTTGACTCTCCAATTTCGTTCTCGCGCGTACACCCCGGTGTCCGTTTGAAAAAAGAAAGCGACTCTGGGTAATTATACACGCGCAAAAAGGAAGCATCACGGGCTCTCGTAAAAGGAGACGTTCTCCATCATCGTCCTTACCCGCCTAAAGTTACCTTTTTTCCGATGCGATCGTGTACCTCGAGTCGAAAATAGCGCGAGCAGTCTTACAAGGTCACGGTAGACCGTTGTATATGGGAACGGGGAGCCATCTTGGCTCCTCGAGTTTGCCCACGCGGGCGTACCCCGGTTGCCGGTTCTAAAAAGGATATCGAGGAAAGGATATTGGGTAATTGTCCATCGTCGCAGGAGTTGGGAAGGTTGGCGAAAGGCGAGGAGGATGGAAAGAACACAGGGCCCTGGAACGGTCCACGCGGATATCACGCGGTTCATCAGCGAACTGGGTCACGTAGTTCTGGTGGCACACGCTCACGCAAGCGTCGACCATTTGCGGACCACTACCGAACCTATCTACGATCGTGAGATACGACCGGCCTCCGAAGAAGTAGGAGGAAGAGGTCACTGATTGCCGGAGGGGTCCGCTTCAGTGCGTGTCTGCGCGACCGTGTGCTCGTCGACGATCTGGCTAAGCTCGTTGGCCCTCTTCTCTCTCCCTTCCTCTTCCTCGCCCTCGCTCTATCCGTCCCGCTTTTTCTCCCTCTATCGTTCTACAATCGTCGGCAACTACGACGAATGAACAGTCAGCTGCCGTTTTGACGGTCACCGGGCTACCGACGCCATTTGCGCCACGGTAATCTCTCCGCTGTCGCGGTTCAACTGCTGCCAGTTTATTTATCGAGTCACTTGCTTCTTTATTTCTACGAGCCGTTCTCCACCGGCCACTCGATCTTATCTTTTTTATTCCCATTCCGAGGAATTTTCGGGAAAAGACATTTTTTTACCGCCAACCTGCCTACCGTGGCCTCAAATAATTTTCATCCGAAGGGAATTCAAAATTCCGTATTATCCGCTCAGGTCGCCCGATTTCGACCGCGTTTGCGATATTTTTCGCGTAACGTATAAATTCGAAAAGTACGTATGCCATAACGGGAAAGGGAAAGGGAAAGGTAGGTATTATTTATTTCTCGTGGAGAAAATGGCGATTAAAATTCACTGTCTCGATATTGTATCTTGTATATCTTGGAAACAGTCGGTAGTTGTACGATACGTAGAAGTTCGTTTACACACGGCCCATGTGGCCTTACGTTTTTTATGGTAAAGCGTGATGGCCAACCGTGATGGCCTTTCGACCGTTAAAACTTGCGTTAAAAAATTCAGCAGTTATATTCAGAGTGATCGATACGAATTACCGAGCTTTCTCACTCCGTCCCGAGATCAATGGTCATACAGATGATCGAGCGATACGGCGAGGTAAATTGTTTATCGGCAATTATTTAATTATCTAAAGACTGCAATTACCGCTAAAGGCTGCTTAACGTTTTCAATGTTGAAACGAACCTGAACTTTCCATAAACTATCCGCGACCGTGCTCGGCAACGGAAGAACCCGTTTCGAGATCGATATCTCACTGTATCGATTGACGTTCGAACCCCTTATCTCTGCTTAATAACCAAAATTGCTGTTTTAATTTAAAAAAAAGCCGCAACTACCATGCCCTACTAATTTCATGGGTTTTTATCGACATTATCGCCAAACGAATCAATTTTCTCGCGTACTTTGCTATGGACGCGAAAGAAACTCGTTATATTATTACGAGTACTATACTTTTGCTGAAAAGTATAGCAAGGGTTTTGTAAGTATACAAAAGACGTAAACTTGGCGTTAAAAATTCAAATCGCGTAAATTTCGCGACGTCAGCCTATTCGCTCACCCCATTCACCCGTCATTCGAAATAAACCCCAGGAGACGGACATTCCTGCGGCATCGGCTGGGAAACATTTAGTAACGCGACATCCCTCAAACGGAGCACGGTGCACGGGAGCGATTAAAAGTCTGGATTAGCAGCTGAAAAGAAGGGAACCGCGGCAGTCTGGCAGCTTCTTAAAGGGAGCATCGTCGTCCTCGCGGCGAGTCCAATTACACGGGCAGCGGCTTCTGCTTTGTTTCACGGCCGTTGCCCGTTGTCTGATGCCCCTCTCTCTCTTTCTCTCTCTCTGTCCCGTTCTCTCTTCTCTCGTTCCCTCGTTGCTCGTGGTCTCGTTGCGGATCGCGGTCGTACACGTAGAGAACTTCCGCTGGCTGGCAGGCAGCGTTGCGATTCCGCGATGCCACCTACCGCTCCGCAACTTAGCGTCCCGTTAATTTCTCGCGATCCGCGCCGCGATTACGCGCCGCCGAAAATTTAGCGCTTTTGGCCCGTCCTTTAAATCTTCGCGCCTCCACTCTCCCTTTCTCTCTCTTCGCCACCGACTAGTCTGGCCGGAAATAGCATGCTCGCCGCCGCGTTAGCACCGCCTAATACGCTCCTCGCGGCCGGCTTATTTATTAGCCGTATTAACTTGGTCCCGTTGAAACGGTCGCGACTGCTAATTAAAAGTGATCGTTCCGCAATTTGCCCGAGTCAATCACCGACACGGTGGCCCTTCTTCGTTTTCTGGCTGCCTGGCGAAAGAAGGGCGTGTCGTCTTAAATATGGCGCCCGCAGGGCTGCTGGGTGGTGGGTGGTGGGTGGCGACGGATGGCCGGTCCATCTTCCAGACGTGCTTCGGCACAGATCCGTGTACCTTGACGCGGGAAATCTGAATCAGGTGAATTTTCGGTTCTTCCTTCATCTGCGTCCATTTTCACTCTTATCGCTGGTAATTGCTAAATTGTCACGTGTCACGTTTCTAACGATTATCGTTAATTTTGTTAAGTTTGCGAGTAATAATTTTCGAAATAGGAAATTTGCAATGGCGAAGGTTCGATGCGATTGGTACCACTCGTTTCGTACGCAATTGTAGATACAGAGTTTTCGGCTCTTCCTTCACCTGTGTCCATTTTCACTCTTATCGTTGGTAATTGCAAAATTGTCACGTGTCACGTTTCTAACTACCCGTTCTCTATTCATCTAAACGATTATTGTTAATTTTGTTAAGTTTGCGAGTAATAATTTTTGAAGTAGGAAATTCGCAATGGCGAAGGATCGATGCGACTGACAACGCTCGTTTCGTACAGAGTTTTCTGTTCTTCCTTCACCTGTGTCCATTTTTGCTATTATCGTTGGTAATTGCAAAATTGTCACGTGTCACGTTTCAAACTACCCGTTCTCTATTCGTCTGAACGATTATTGTTAATTTTGTTAAGTTTGCGAGTAATAATTTTTGAAGTAGGAAATTCGCAATGGCGAAGGATCGATGCGACTGACAACGCTCGTTTCGTACAGAGTTTTCTGTTCTTCCTTCACCTGTGTCCATTTTTGCTATTATCGTTGGTAATTGCAAAATTGTCACGTGTCACGTTTCTAACTACCCGTTTAATATTCGTCTAAACGATTGTCATTAATTTTGTTTAGCTTGCGAGTAATAATTTTTGAAGTAAGAAATTTAAAATGGCGAAGGATCGATGCGACTGGCAACGCTCATTACGTACGCAATTGTAGATACAGATTATTAGCATTTATGCTAAATTTTTATTCATAAAGTCCTGTATTTATCGCGTAGATACGTGTACGGTACAGAAAGGTGTAGATATATATGTATACTTGGCGCTTTGGCTTACACACGTCTCTTTTGACGTACGTCCACCGTTCTGGAACCAATTAGTCGTACTTAACTGCGCGGTGTGACTGTACCAGAACAGTTGACTCGAAAGTTTCAGGTTGAAAGGTATATCTAAATGTGGTTTACTCGAATTACAGCGTTGATAATGAAAATAAATAGATGTATAGCTGGATAATGCGTTCCTGACAATGACAACTACCCGTGCGTATAAATACGGCGATACGTAGATAAGGATAATTAAAAACGTTCGATGAAAATAAATGAATTCCTCGGACTAGAACTACCGATACGTGTAAATATGATATATAGGATACACGTTCGTAGACAATGATAATTAAAGCGGCACGATGAAAGTAAATAGGCGTATATTTGCGTAATGGATTCCTAGCGCTAAAACTGACGACCTCTCGTGTCTACTCGAACACGGCACACATGCAGTCCCTCGCGGAAGTATTCCAACGCTTTCGTCGCAAACTTTCCACAAATGAACGTCGGATTCAAGCTTCAACGCTAAATCTAAAACGTTTAAATAAACCTAGAACGATCTGTAATGAGTATTTAAATACGATATACGTTATTGGTAATTAAAGCAGTACAATGAAAATGAAAGAGCGTACGTAATTACGATCACGTTCGAGTAAAAATCGATGCCAATTTTGCCACAAGCGAATTATGGCGTTATTCTCAGGAATTGTGCTGATAAAATGTCGAAATAAGTCATTTTCATCCCTTCGTTAATTTCAATGTCAAATGATAATTTTATTTTTATTTTTTATTATTTATATTTTATTCTTGTTATTTTTTATTATTTATATTTTATTATTTAAAATTCCGCATTTAATATCTGCCTGATTACTTACGTCAAATTCTCAGTAATTGTACAGATAAAATGTTTAAATAAGTCATTTTCACCCCTTTGTTAGTTCCAGTGTCAAGTGACTATTTCTAAAAAATTTTTATTATTTATTATTTTATTATTGTCGTTACTTTTTATTATTTATATTTTATTATTTAAAATTCGGCATATAATGTTATATGCTAGGTCACTTACATCAATTTTTCGATATTTTCACTTGTTCCAATTTTTCTTAAGATTCCTCTCTATTTCT
Organism: Eufriesea mexicana; assembly: GCF_001483705.2. Lineage (NCBI taxonomy): Eukaryota > Metazoa > Arthropoda > Insecta > Hymenoptera > Apidae > Eufriesea > Eufriesea mexicana. Next base: position 1,041,589 of record NW_016908771.1, on the reverse strand, counting down.
ATCTTCATCAGACCAATGGTGGTAGACCTAGCTTCAAAAATAATACCGTTCCTACAGCAACGCTGGTACGTTCATGTATAAAAGACTCGGGAGTGAAATTATAACAAATAAAATGTTTAAATAAGTAATTTTTATCTCTTCGTTAGTTGCAGTGTCAAATGACAATTTTCTTTCCAATTTTTATTATGTATCATTTTATTATTACTATTATTATTTAAAATTCTGCATTTAATGTTATCCTGCTAGGTCACTTACGTCAATTTTTCGATATTTCCACTTGTTTCAATTTTTCTTAAGATTCCTCTCCACTTCTGTCTTCATCCATCGATCATCAGCTCGACGATGGTAGACCTAGCTTCAAAAATAATACCGTTCCTACAGCAACGTTGGTACGTTCATGTATAAAAGACTCGGGAGTGAAATTATAACAAATAAAATGTTTAAATAAGTAATTTTTATCTCTTCGTTAGTTGCAGTGTCAAATGACAATTTTCTTTCCAATTTTTATTATGTATCATTTTATTATTACTATTATTATTTAAAATTCTGCATTTAATGTTATCCTGCTAGGTCACTTACGTCAATTTTTCGATATTTCCACTTGTTTCAATTTTTCTTAAGATTCCTCTCCACTTCTGTCTTCATCCATCGATCATCAGTTCGACGATGGTAGACCTAGCTTCAAAAATAATACCGCTCCTACAGCAACGCTTGCTGGCGCGTTCACGTGTAGACGACTCGGTAGTGAAATTATAACAAATAAAACCTGCATGGAAAGCAGCTGCATATTTTCAAATAATTTCAAACGAAAGCCGAAAACCGTGCTCGTGCGCGTTATCGCGATCCTCCGGTTCTAATATTAAACCGTTTATCCAAAAGGCGGGAGATAAATTGCGAAAAGCCTGGCAAAGCTCGTAATCTTATCCGAAACGTGGAGTACGAAGTATCAGGTGATTGCACAAGTGTACCCACGAAGAAAACCGGTCACTGCAATGGAGTCTCGCGGGCAGAACCGCGAGGGTGTTTACACTTTTCAATTAGGCGCGCCCAAGGAAACGCTCTCGCGGGTGTAGGCGCAGTCACGCATTTGACGATCAATTAACGGACCACGCCGCGTGCACGAGGTGGAAGCTCGACGAGCGAGCGAGAGAGGAACGGGGAGAGGCAGATAAGACAACGTAGTTTCCCAAACAAGTAATTAACAGCCGCTATACGTGATGTAACCGCGTGCGTGCGATAATAGCCGGCGAAATTTCGCCGAACCCGATCCGGCCAGCACGTCGATTAATATTTATAACGCAACGCACTCTTTAATGGCGGCGTTCCGCGTGCGCTGCCGCGCTTATCTCGCGATATCTCCGCGGCGGTAATTAATTCGGCCGCTCGGCTCGCCGCATGGCAAACCGCACGGCACTAATTAATCAAAATCCTCTTTCTAACTGTTGCAGGTAAGAGCGCTTTGATGTTTCTCCTACATCGCGAGCGCGCGTCGTTCACGCTGATGCCGGTAAGTGTCGATCGCCTGCCGCTCCGCGTACGCTGCAACATCTTGTTCGTGGTAATTGGAAACGCCTTTGGCACGCGGGAATTTCGCCATCGGGCTTTTCAGCCGGCGATCCAGCGAATCTCGCGGAGGAAACGATCGCGTTTCGCGCCGCAATTTTACGCTCCGCGTCGCCCCGGGATCGCCCGGGACCGCGCAGGCGCGCGCGACGCGTGTTACGCCGGCAGAGTTATTAGCGATGTTATTAACAGGAATCCCGGGGCCTTCCGTTTCCAACGGAATCCTCTCAGCGCTGTCAGGGATGGTTGATTCACGTGGTTTCTATTATCGTACGGCTCGTTTTTCTTCAAGGTCGACGCGTACCGAGGAGCAGGCCTAGGCCAGAGTGTCCTAAAGTCACGTTTTCATAGGTGGATGTTGTGCCCGAGGATATATGAGAAACATGTGCTGACGATACGGGGTTTAATCTTCTTTAATCTCGCCTCGTCCTCTTGGCAGCGAATTAATAGAAACGCGACTTAAAGTCCTACGGTTTAGACGGTAAGAAATTATGTTATAGTATAAATAAATTTACTCGAATAACTTCGATGAAATTGGGACCCTGTTTAAAGTTTATGAAATACTTTCAGTAACATTTCTATAGTGACACAGAAATCATAAGAATTATACCTCTGTTTGACCCTCTTGTGACACATCTTTGTGAGTAGTGCTAATACCATCTGACTCCGTTAAAAGTTTTCCACATTCCGTGAAAGAAAGATCTTTCGAGAGAAGAAATTGATGTGTCCAAGGAGACTCATTGGTGGGACGAAAACGTACACGTGTGTTTTTAAATTGTCACAGAATTACAATTTTGCGGTAACTGTTTAATCTCATGCACTATAATATCGTACATGACTCACGATATACTTCGCGATCTAAACGTAAGGAACGCGAGCCGTGGTGTGTATACGAGGCCAAGCAAAATAAGCACCGTTTAAACCCGATTCTGCAACTCCAGATTCTAACGTTAATTTTTGCTAAAAATTCACCGAATTATACTTCATTGGAAAATAATTCAGTCCTTGACCCATTGACTGCCACGCAAATTTATCGCGTCTTGCCCTGGGTGCCACGGTTTTATTTTAAAGAAAACACGAAGTTTTACAAAATATAATGATCTAATCGTCTATGTTATAATTTTAATAGTTTTAATAATAAAAATTGATTAATATGTTTTCTACGCTGTATACATTTTTCATTCACCCTTTCTAATAATTCCTAACTCAAATGGCCATTTGTAGTGAATTTAAATTTGCAGCACACACTACGAGATATCTCGTAGCTGGCAGTCAATGGGTTAAGGAGTGAAAAATAAAATACAAAGAGGCAGGGAATAATAAATTTCCTATTTCGAATTTCGATTCGCCGCATTTTGGAATGGGAAAAACACGGAAAAATTGCTCGGCCTTCATCGGCAAGCGTACGCATTAGCCTAACCAGCCGCGAGCGAGCAGCAGCGACCTCTTGCAACGTTCGCGCCATTGGAATTATCAGTTTCCATTCCATCAGCGTTGCACGCAGGTGAATCGAGCGTGGCTTAATCGACACGCGCGACCATAGCATGCTCGTCTATTTATATCATTTCCTGCCTCGCAGGGCGTTACGGATAGATATACGCGGCTCTATTCGCGGCGAGGGCGCTCCACGGCCGTTCCACGCGCCTCCGATACGCGATACGGAGGCAACCGGTCGCTCGATAAGTCGGCGATGGCCGCGAGGAGATTGACGGGCCCAGGGATCCATCGTCGGCTGGCGGTGCTGGCGCTGGCGCGTGGACGTGGCACGGATTTTCTCCGATTTTCCGCCGCGGCTCTCGAGCCCGTAGGCCGTGCACGTCCCGCCGAGGTTCGAGTGGCTCGCATTCAATTCGATTCGCGTACGCCTCCTCGTGGCACGTGGTGCATCGCGCCAGCCGATCACTCGTCGCTCGCATTTCGACCGTCCAATCTCCAGTCCTTCGTCCAATGGAATCTCGAATCTCCGAGCTTTCAGCGGACGGACTTGTCGCTTCGTCTCTCCAATCTTGAGGCGATTTTCGAAACGAATAATGACTCTTTTGATGGTCGAGTTTCGAGGCTTTTGTTGACACGAATTTCGAAGCTTTTGTTGCCACGAATTTCGAAGCTTTCGACGGTCGAGTTCCGAGGCTTTTGTTGACACGAATTTCGAAGCTTTCGACGGTCGAATTCCGAGGCTTTTGTGAAACGAAATTCGAAGCTTTCGACGGTCGAATTCCGAGTCTTTTGTTGACACGAATTTCGAAGCTTTCAACGGTCGAATTCTCAAGCTTTTGCGAAACGAATCTCGAAGATTTCGACGGTCGAATTCCGAGGCTTTTGTGAAACGAAATTCGAAGCTTTCGACGGTCGAATTCCGAGTCTTTTGTTGACACGAATTTCGAAGCTTTCAACGGTCGCATTCTCAAGCTTTTGCGAAACGAATCTCGAAGCTTTCGACGGTCGAATTCCGAGACTTTTGCGAAACGAATCTCGAAGCTTTCGACGGTCGAATTCCGAGGCTTTTGCGAAACGAACTTCGAAGCTTTCGACGGTTGAATCTTGAATTCTCGAATCTCGAAGCTTTCGACGGTCGAATTCCGAGGCTTTTGCGAAACGAACTTCGAAGCTTTCGGCGGTCGCATTCCGAGTTTTTTGTTGACACGAATTTCGAAGCTTTCGACGGTCGAATTCCGAGGCTTTTGCGAAACAAAATTCAAAGCTTTCGACGGTCGAGTTCCGAGGCTTTTGTTGACACGAATCTCGAAGCTTTCGACGGTCGAATTCCGAGGCTTTTGCGAAATGAACTTCGAAGCTTTCGACGGTTGAATCTTGAATTTTTTGGCGGTCGAATCTGGAATATTTCGGCGGTCGAATCTGAAATCTTTCATCGAAACGAACTTGCAATCTTTCTTTCTTTCGAATCTTAAATTTCTGTTTCAGTTAAACTATCGAGAAAATATTCGAAAGACTTGATATGCCAAGTACCGAATTTTTGACGAATGAGATAGGCGTTTGAACTCGAAGCTTTGAGAATCCCGCGACATCTAATGGGCGCAGAATATAAATATTGGGACGAACAGGTGGGATCGTTAAAAAATTCGATAAGGGATGGGAAATTTCAGAGAAACATCTATAAATATTAATTTCAATAGTAAAAGCAGCACTGAATTAATCAAAATGATTAGTTTCCGATTTCTCACTCTTGTAATTACTGAAAGCCTACAACTGTTATTAACAAAGATAATGTTGAATTTATTAAGATAAGAAGGTAATTTATACTAATTAGTTACCATTATCTACGTATTAAATATTTCAAGGGGTGTTTGAATGGCGGCTCTTCTAGACGCTTGATGCGGCTCCATGGTTTTCAAAGAGGGATTCATTATAATCGGTATAAATTAATAATTAATTAATAATTGAAAAACAACCGTATCTCCAAACGCGATCGTTTCGTGTAATTAATCTCTAAAGAAAATACATACACCTCCTGTCGTGCGAAAATTTGATCCCGGAATATTTAATCGAGCGTTACGAATTCGATCAAATTCTATTTACTTCAATTTTCCGCGATTCTTCTCCAAGTACGTATCTCGTACCAAATATCTCCAAAAACAATTTCCGACACGAGCATTCCATTTATCAAAAACTTAGCACACGCGACCACTCGAATACTCCTTCGAGCAACTATGCTTCTTCGCGTCTCGTTATTTTCGGAGAGAGAGAGAGAGAGAGAGAGAGAGCAACGGGAAGATTTTTCGGAAATAAATCGCGGATTCCGAATAGGCGATATTTTACGAAGCGGAACGAAAATTTGCCGCGTTTTTCGAAAGCACGAGGCAGTGACCAACGCGTTTGGGAACGGGTCTAGGAGGGGGAGGATCGCGTGGGTGGAGCAACGGTCGCTCGAAAGTTTTCTATTTTCGATACGAATTGTATAGTCGGAGATAACGTCTATGGCGGATAAAGCGAATGAAAGATGGAATTGATACGGGCGAAATATCGGCCGCGAATCGAAGTAAATTGATCGATTAACCTTCGCGTTTCAACCGAGCTCGCTCGAACGTTGAACCGTCCACCCTACCAGTCCCGGATTCCACCCTGGAAAACCTACCATCGCGAGAGGGGAACGGGAACGTGCGTCATAAATACATTTACGAATCCAACAAATAAAAAAGAAAAAAAGAAAAAAAGAAAATAAAACAAAACGAAAGGAGGGAAAAAATATTTCTAGAATTGCGTACATTTCGAAATTTCAACGAGGAACGCGTTTTATCGAGGCACGAGAACGCGTGTGCCCTCATGGAGGCGACATCCGTCGTCCGTTTGCTAAGCGTTCGATGGCCAGCGTCGCTCATCGACTCACCAATTTATTTTCACTCGTCCGGCTCGGGGATAGCGTGGAATACGGGCCACGAGGCGTCCAATACGGGCGATCAAATGCTATCGAGCGGTACGCCTCCCTTTGTTGACGCAGAAAGAAACAGCGTGACAGGGTATCTCCGCTGGCAACCCTCGATCCTTGGAATCGAGGGAGAGAAAAGCGAGCGATCGAGGGAAAGGCACGACCGATGGGATCGCGACGAGTGAAAGAAAGACGGAGGAGCGAAACGCGGGAGAAAGCTCGAGAGCGAGACGCAGAGGAGCGGAGCGGAGCGAAGAGGAGCGGAGAGGAGAGGAGAGGAAAGGAGAGGAAGGAGAGAGACAGGGCGAGGACGCGAGAAAGCGTGACGGAGACAAAAGGCGGAGGAGGGATGGCTGGATATACGCAACCACCGTCGCGTTGGATCACGGGGGCGTAAAGAGAGGAGAGAACCGTGGAGAGAAGCACGGTGACGAGGGGTGCGGGTGTGCAGAGGGAGAGAGAGAGAGAGAGAGCGAGAGAGATAGAGAGGAGCGAAGCTCAACGCATGTGCACAGGGCGCCTCGCGTCGCGGCGCTCTGGTCCCGCCGGTCGGAGGCTGCGAAACCGAGCGGCCGGAATTCGCGGACCAGAGTGGTCGCATCTCTCGCTTCAGATATACACGCGCAGCGCAAGCCCCCAGGTCCGCGGTTTTCCATGAAAATCGAGGAACGCGCGGCCCACCCGACGCTGGCCAACGCAAACGTACCAGCCGAGTCGCGCGTAGATCGTGGACGGAAGAATGCCGCCGCGAGTATCGTTCCGTCATCGGTGACGAACGACCATTTCGAACGACACGCATCCCGACCGTATCGCGACGACCACGGTGTGCACGTGCGACATGACCGCCGCCCGGAGGAGAAGCTTCCGCTGAGTGAAGCCCGCCGCTCGTGTCAGCCGACCACCGCACAGGCTAGTGCGTCCAGTTAACAGAGACGATCCTTTGGATACGAGGCTCCGGATTACTCGGCGTGGACGGAACAGCAGTCGGAAGAGAGTTGACGCGGTGTCTCGTGCGCGCTAGGCGACGAGGAGGAAGCATCATCATCGGCCGTCGCGACGCCGGCGAATGTTCCCTCGAGAGGCGACCTCGCGCGATCCTCGAGCTGCAACAACGACAGGGGAAGAAGCATCGGCTACGGATGACAATCGAATGAACCGACCGGGTTCATGACTCGCTAAGGCAATCGCTCGCTTATTTTTTATTGTTATTCATCGGCAGACGGCTTGGCTGTGGCTGGCACTCGCGGTCCGCGTGAACGTTCGACGACAGGACGGTTCGCACTGCTGTTGCTGCTGCTCGTCTTCTCTACTACCTCGGCGATCTCGCGCACGGAACGTGGAGAGCACGTCGTGGTCGGGTGTCGTGGAACGGCGCGGACGTCGGTCGTCGAGAGGAACACTGACAGTGCGACGCTCGCTGGAACACGGTTCCGCTCGCGGATCCCGTGAAACCGTGGTGGCGAACGGGCTCGAGTGAGAGAAGGGTGATGGTGATTGGACTCGCATGGTCGTTTCGCCTCGTAGAGCAGAGTAAGTTTCCACGAAGGACACATGTTTGGTGGACGGTGTCGGGTCGTTTCCATTCGAGGCCGTGTAATTCGTTGCTGGCTGGCTCGGTGACTACTGTACGGGTTCGCACTCGGTCTGCCAGGACCACGACCACGAGCGAGACCACGACCAGGGCCACGGGGCTGCCCGAGGAGGTGCCGGTGCGTGGAGGGAAGAACCAGCCACGACGGAGCCCAGCGCCGGGGCACGGACAACAGGGCCCCCGGTGCAGGGAAGAAGCCAGGCAGAAGGGGAGACCGGGGCCAGCGTAGCAGCAACGGCCCTGAAACTACAGGGGAACATAGCTACCCCCTTGCACAGGGGGGAAACCAGACGGAGACCTCGCCGACGGAGGCGACGGAAAAAGAAGCGACGGAGGTGAGCCTTACTCGTCCATCTTCAGCTTCTTTGTCCCTCCTTCTTCATTGTGTCCTTCAGGGACCCAAGGTGTTTTAAAACCGCGAGTTTCATCGATCTACTATATCTCATAGGCGAATCCTGCGACGATATTTGCAAACGAGATATGTCTCATGGTTTTCCACCCCTATTTTGATCCTTCGCGAATTATTTGCATCTCCGAAGGTGTTCGAAAATGGCGAATTTCGCCATTCGATGTACGCGATTCGATGTGATCACGCGAGGATGTTTGGAGGAGGTGAAATTTCGCGCGGCTTTTCGCGATGGGGATAAGATAGCGGGGATTGAGTCGTCGTCGTGCGGAGTCTCGTTAGCCGGCGTAGATTTCAGGATTCGCGAAAGTACGCGGAGCGTGTCACGTGCACCGGGCGAAAAACGCGGTCGGGACCGGTTCTCGCGGCCTCCCCCGAGACGTGGAGCGCGACCGGTAGTGAAGCGATGGCTGACCGGCGGAATTGCCGCGATAACGCGATCAGGGGCCACCGGTCGCGCGAGCGTCGCGCGGCTTTTTACGAATTATCCACCGTGGAGAATGCGACCGGTGTGGTCCCGCGTTGCAGGCGGGGATGAAAAATGCCGGGTGAAATTCCACGGTTGTCCGTCGGTCGCGTCTCTCGGCCAGGCATCGATACGGCGACGCGTAAACCGACGCGCTCTGTTCCGACCGGGCATTTGTTTCCTCGAGGAACACGCCGGACGCGGAATTCGACGCTCGCGGCAACAATGAGCGCCGCGCGTCTCGCTAAATATAATTCGCAGTTCTGATTCACCGGGAAACTAATTAATTTGGCCGGCCGTCGCGCGGAATTTATGGTCCCGACCGTGTAATTCAACCGTGCGAATTGGACGCCTGCACGACGGCATTCTTACCTTCTGCCGATTTTTCACGCCTCGTCGTTCGTCTTCTAAGCGTGTCGAAACATTCGGAATCTGGATAATCCGACAAATTTCTTTAGTCTCGGATATTACCTCCAGCCAGCTATTCTTATTTTCGCGCGTTCGCCGACACCTATTGCTCACCTGTGACAGGAGTGTATTTTCGCGACGGAGTCGCTGCGATCATGGTTCATCGAAGTGTCATAATCGAAATCCTTCGTTCTCGTACGAAATTCCGATTATTCGCGAATATCGTTAAATTTGCAACGATTAAATTTGGAACAACGTAGGTAATTAGAGGATATTGCGAATCGAGATCCGTTCAGCTTTTTGCGAATTGAATTTTGTTTCACGTGTTGTTAACGCGAAAGAAAATTTCTAGGAAGAAACAGAGTATAAAAAGACACTGTGCATAATTTTCGCTGGAATACTTTGCTCCTGTACCAGCTTCGATTTTCATCCTGACGCAACGATCAGTTTTCAGAATCGTATACTCATAAATAACAGCTGCTGGTACTTTGCTATTTGCGATTTGCATCCGCGGGCACTGAAACCACGTGTAATTACATGAAATCGAGAGTTCATCGCGTAAGAACCTCGCGTAAGTGGTAACAAAAATTCTATCCTAGCCTGTTGGAAGCATCACGTGAAACTTGCGTGACAGACAACGCGTTAACCTCTTGTACTACAACAACGAGTCATGCCAAAGAGTGCAATAATAGCCTGCACTTGTCACGCGACTAATATCGCGAAACTCGCTTAACGTACGCAAAACTCGCGCGAATCCTAAAATCGGAGGCGAAAAATTACGTATTTTCCAAGCTCCCAATTTTCCACGATTTTCCACGATTTTTCGCAATTTTACATAATTCCCCGGAGCCCTTCGGAATTGAATCGTAGCGCGAGGGGGTAAAGGAGAATTGGCAAAGTCCATTGGACGGATCCTGGTGGCACATCAGTCAGTGCCAGCTGATTGGCTGCACTTTCCTTAATTAATATTAAAATCGCCGGTACGTGGTAGGAACGGTGAGCGGCATAAAATACGAGGAACGGGGCGCGTGTCGGAGTTAAAGGGAAAGCCGTGGGGGTGGCGTTTACGTACAACAGGTCACTCGTTGAATAATTTAGCAGCGGGAAATATTCGAGAGCGGGCAGTAGGCAGGCCTTGAACGTCGCCAAGGAGTAACACGAATTTCGCGTGAACGGCGGCCGGCATCGGCTGCCGGAACGTTATGATAAAATGCGCGACGTGCGCGGAGATAACGTGACGTTTAAATTAACGCCGTGGCCCGCAACAAGCGACACGCTTCGAATGTCGCATTACGATAGCCCCGGTAACGCTTGATCAATGCTCCCGCCAAAATTCGTTACCGAATTCCCGCTTATTCATCAAAATTCCCACCCTCTTTCCCTCCCTCGTCCTTCCCTTTTTATTTTTCCTCTTTCCTTTTCTCTATCCTTTATCGGCGGATTCCGTTTTTCACCGCCGTGTGTGCCCTGTGGCCGCGTTTTGATTTTCCCCCGCGAGCTTCTTTTCGCGGAACGCCCGATGAAATGGAAAGCCACGGCCCTGAAAAAATAAACGAACGCTGGTCGCGTTAAGCGAATCGAAGAACGAATAAATTGCACAGGTAGCGGGAATCGAAAGTCGTTGAAAGATTAATCGTTATTGGCGCGGGTGCGTCTGCTTCGTAACACGTGGCTGCCGTGTGCCTCCCTCTTTTTGGGCCTGTTAACGCGATCGATCGAATCGCGATTTTTTTTTCCCCCTTTTTCCCCGTGTTTTCGGAAATTTCGACAGCGTCGACGCGCGAGTCCTGGCGATATCTCTCGGGTGGTCGTTAATTTTCTAATGAAAATTTGCTTGTTTATCGGCGCGAGTAGTATAGCGCTATTAATCAAGCGCTGTTTGATGTTAGAAGCTGTGCGGGATATAAAGGATGGATTAAAAATTTGTGTAAGCAAACTGTTAATGGCATGGTATAGTAATTGGGTATAATAGTACGGTATACGATGAATAGAATGAAAACATAAGGAATATTATTAGCGTTTATAGGGTGGGGGTAGGAAAGTTTAATATACTGTTAGTGAAGTGGTATAATGATACAGTAATGGAAAGTAGAATGAAGAGGTTTTATTAGAAATGAAATTCTAATTGACTGCGCTTCTTTATCGTTGCTATCTATCTAAGAGTTTATGGACCAAAACGATCAACACCGCTATGTTAATTTCCTTTGAATTTTTTAATCTTTTAATTTCAACGCCGAAATAGTTGATCGATGTTTAACTTGTTGTATGAAAAATAAATTTCTACCTTTTATTTCGCCGAGTTAATTAATTGACTAATTAATTCAATTAGGCTGTTAGTGTAATGGTCCAGTAATGGAGTATAATAATGGAACGTAATGAATATCATGAAGTATAATAATACGATAGTAATCGCGGGATTAAAAAAATACTTACATGCAATTTACGAGTTACAAAGTACGCAGAGGTTTAGCTCGTCTATTATGCAATTTAATTCTCTGCTTTTGTCGTCGATGTCTCCCAGTTTAATATTCCAACATCAATTATATTCGTTCGGCTGGCTCCTCGAGAGTTTTTCTCTGCAAACGCTCAAATTGCGCAAGACGCAGATTTTTTTATTTATTATAATGGCAATGATAGTGCAGAATAATGCAGATTGTCAACATCCTCTCACGTTCTTTTTTCGTGTCTCCTTCCATGTGACATACGTCGCGGAGAACAGACACAGATGCGTTTTATGCTAATTGGTAATCATTTTCTTAAAGGAAAATAATAATTTAATTTTCTTTTTTCTCTGTCCTACGAAGGAATTACAAAAACTATACATGGATTAAGATTAAGGATGAGAAAAATTAGAAATGAGTAGACTTTTACTTTATTATAGCGTAAAAGGAACGTAAGGAGGTATAGTAATGCACAAAATAATTTAATATACTCGATGAATGATTTTTCTGACGAATTAATTCACACTGTCGAAGAGGTTAACCATTAATGATCTGTTATACTGCTAATATCATCGACAAAAACGTCATCAATTCCACTTCTGTTACTCCTAGCGCAAAACCCAGGAATCCCCAACTACTTTCGTCCACGCAAACAAAAACCACCATCTCTAGCACCACCAACTGTCTCCAACCGCGAAACTTCCATCCTCGAACAGAATCCACGGCATAGAAACGTGGATTCTGATCGTTTACACCAAGCCAAAGGATAGAGCTCTTACCCAGTGTCAGCCCATGAAGAGACTGTGAAAATGTATCCAATCTTCGACCAATTTATGTTTAATCAAACCGAAGCAAACCTACCATGACTGGCCAAATGACATTTAGAAGAAAATATAGAAAAAGTAGATAGAAAAGAAAATGGTGAAAATTTAATTTTAATACGGAATTTTGAAAATGCTCATTTAGTAAATGGTAGGTTAACGAGGTTAAAGGTTAACCCTTTGTATTCGACGATGTTTTGGCTAGAGAAGAGTAGAAAATCAAGGATTCTCTATTAAAAAATTGACGATACTTTTTTGAGCAGTAAATAAAGAATTTTATAATAATAGAATTGTAGAATTATTTAATTTCGATACCTCACACACTGTTACGTTACATTAAATTTGATATATTAATTAATATCGATCTTCCAAATTTTATGAAATGGTGACTGAAGCTCACCCCTCGAATACAAAGGGTTAATTTTCCAAATGTTTTAATTGTACCATTTTGCGATCCTCAATTCCCGCAACATCCAATACGCTAAACGCAATTCTCTAGTCTAAAACTTCTGATTTTAATAAAAGTTTGCGTGCACAGTGAAGTATAACGAGTTACGCAGGCAGTGATTCTTTTATTGACAGAAGATGACTGATGGGGTAAAATGAACGACTAAAGATTTAACATTTCTTTTTATTCTTATTCTTAAATTTTCACCATAGATTGACAGATCTCCCAAAGTGAAACATTTTTCATTGGAAAAGTTTTTCCTTATCTCGTGATACAGTTACATTTACAGAAACAGAGATCGGGGTGTAACTTTGAGTAACTATACTACCTACAATGAAATGATATCTGCGAACAAAAAGAATCACACCACGTGTAATTCATTGTGCTTCACGTATTTGCACGTACACTTTCATTAACCTCTTCACTCCTGAGTTATGAAGAGAGTAGCTATTGCCCTGTCCTGAATTAATTTAACAAATTTCATTTTTGTTTAAATCTAATATAAACTTAATCAAAATATAATATTATGCATTACAAGCTTACCTGAGGTGATAAAGATTGTCCAACAGCTTTGAAATCCACGTCATGGACGTTGTATACGTCCGCAATTCTGCAGTCATGTTGTAGCGTGACGTTATACGACGTCTGCAGGAGCGAAGGGTTAAAATCGGAGCTTTTCAGAGTGCTCTGTTAACCCTTTCCACTCGGCGATCCTTTCGTTACAGAAACATAGTAATTCGAAGACTTTCTGCTGCAAAGTCGACAATATTTTCGAAACGGTAAATAAGAAATGCAAATTAATTGTAAGACGTATTCCACGCGTCGTTGGTCAATTTTAAATTTGAGATATTAACCCTTAGCACGAGTACCTTTCTCGAGTACTGCCTATCAACAACAACAACTCATTTTTGGAGCAAAGCGTCTGAGATAAAGCAAGCCATATTTTGAGCGGAAAAGATTACACCGTGAATGTGATTCCTTGTGAAAGTATTTGATTTTATTTATTTTATAAATATGCATTTTTCAATTGTAAATATAAGATGTAGCGGACCCTTGGTCCCTTTGAAGAACCCCCCGAGGCTTTATGGTGCCCATAGCGGAGCCAACAGAGCGTTAAGGGTTAACCCATTTCTATCCAAACGCGGAATATTCCGCGAGCCACGACTGTCGTCTATCACCGAGCGCGGAATATTCCGCGAGCTACGACTGTCGCTTATCACCGAGCGCGGAATAATCCGCGAACTGACTTTTTCCATTACCGGTTACTAAATATTCTTCGTATGCCACAGATCGCGTTTGATCCCTTTTGTGATCATCTCATCTACATCGGTTCGTTATATTCTTAACAAGTTTTACTTTTGTCGTGAAAATCCTTTTGACTGTCATTATGAGTAGGTGCTGATACGCGCGCCGTGATACGGGCTAGTCGTCAGTTGAACGTCGTTGATACCTGAACACGGCACGTTAAGCAGAGCCATGATGCAAATGGGTTAATTAACAACGATCTTTAGAATTTGATTAAACGACGACTGAGAGTCGTTTCTCAAAGTGCAAAGGGTTAAAATTTGTATGACATTGGAATACTTTGGCGAGCGAGTGCAGAGGAGATGAAACATTCGTGGTCGTTGAACGGTTACTTTTTCAAAAGCAATTGCCCATCTAGGTATAGCACATAACTCGACTCGTAAGAAGTTTCGCTCCCTCGGCTGTTTCGTGCAGGCGCTTTCCCAACGGTTCGTCAGCGGCTAACTAACGACGCAGGAATTACGGTTTCTTGGAAAAGCGCGGGCGCATGATCGGTCCGCGTGGTGCGCCGCGTGCCAGGGGCCATTCGGTAATTCCGCTCTTAATTGTAATTGTTCCGCGGTGCGGATTCCAGGTCGGGCCGTGGGGTCCGTGCAAAAACACGGATTCCAGTGTTAGCTGCAATTCGTCGGCTCGGTTCTTGCTCGGCCCCGAACGGCCGCGGCTCACCAGCGGCCGGCACTCACGACAACGCGTCACAATCCCGTTTTTCTTCCGGCGCGTCAACAAATTTCATCGACGTGCCGATCGGATGCCAGGGGGAGCCCCGCTGTCGACCACCGCGCCGCCGCGCGTGGAACGCGCTTCCCTGCGAGCATTCCTCCGGCTCGTTTGTCCGGCCGCCTAGATCGCTTACCTAGATATACCATAATGGCCGGTCATTTTGATTAAATGCCGATAATTGCCGCCCGAAGAAGTTCGCCGCTCGGCAGACAACCGCGGCACCGTTCCTGGTTTCGCCTCAGCCACCCCTCGTAATCGCCACCCCGCGGGACCAAATCGATGGCATGCCCACTTCTGCCTCGGAAAAACCGCGAGACGATGGGTCCCTTTACGGTATGGCTTCTTGGATCCTCGCCCCTGTCTGCCTTTCTGTATCTAACTTCCAGGAAAACCATGCATGCGATCCTTCTTCCCGGTCGAACGCGCAGGAAAACGACCGACGCTCCGTAAGATTCGCCAGTGGATCCACCTGGTTCCCCGAAGTTCCATCGTTCGTCAGGATCCGACGCAGAGAAAAATAGCCGACCTTTTATAAACTTCGCGAATGTATCTCGGTGATGACGCAAAATTCGATCGTCCATAGAAGAAATTGATGCATCCTCCTTAAAATTCGATCGTTCTTTTAACCCTTTGACTACGGCAGACTTTGAAACGCACCGGTTGCACCACACGGATAGGAATTCATTTACAATGTTCGCCGAGAACGGCAAAATTTTGGGTAGAGATGCGCCCTTCGTGTCAGAAAAGCAAACTGTGACGAGCGCTTATATGCGCCTTCCGTGTCACAAAAGCAAAATTTCTGAGCGCGTAGATCCTGTGTAAAATTCGCGAGTGTACTCTGAGAATTCGTGAAAATTCGATCGTTAGTCCAGATCGTCCGCAGCAAAAGTAGATAGACTTTCTGCTTTGTGAGTGTATTCTAAAAATTCTCGTATTCTGACAATTCATCGTTCATCACGATCATCCCCAGGAAGGGGATGCCCCCAGATTCCAAGGATAGGCCTTCTGTAAAATTCACGAGTGTACCTTGAGAATTTCCCAAAATTCGATCGTTCGTCACGATTATCCGCAGAGAAAAAGAATGGACCACCTGTAAAATTCGCGAGTGTACCCTGTTGGTACCCCCAAATGCGGATCGTCCATCAGAATTGTCCGCCATTTCGCTGCTCGTCTATTTCCAATTTCTCTAAACTTATTTTCGGGAGAGGAGGAAGAGAAAAAATAGATGTCGTGTCGGTGTTTTCTCAAAAACATGGGGTCTGGGCGCGGCTCGCGCTGAATTCTTAGGCCACGATGCTGGTTGGCTGAGGTTCCCCTCGTTCGCATTACGGCCCTTCCGTTCGTGACAGCGCGGCATCCAGGGGCGAGGGAGGGTTGCGAAGGCAGGAAATGAAGGGAACGGTCGGGGGGTGATAGGAAAATTTGATGGAGGGTGGCTGCTGGGAGGGGAACGGAGCGGAGTGAAACGGACAGAGAGGGAGAGAGAGGAAGAGAGAACGAGAGAGAACGAGAGAGACGGTTGATCTAGGGGAAATAGGAGGAACGGAGGGCTATCAATGACGCGTTAGACCACGTCACGTCGTGCAACACATCTGCCGCCGTGCGCCGTCATATATATTATCTTGACGATACGTCAATTCGACCGCTGATCATTATACTGATTACCTTGGCACGCAAACTGTCCCGCATGTGCGCCAGTTCTCATGACTCGGTTATTAATAAGCGAGGCTCGGATTTCGCTGAAAGGACTAGGATGTTCCGCGGAGAGGAAATCGGTGTAGACTGGAAAGCTTCTCCGTGATCGACGTGCCTTGTATTTTCTCGATTACTGCATTGCTTATTTACTCATTTAGAGTTGATATAGTATACAATTGAGTAATTAATTGAGAACTGTGCAAGGAGAAGGTAGCAAAAATCGCAATTAATTCTTTGCTACTTTGTATTTGTTGTAACTTTGAATTATTCGATACCTGCAACTTTGCAACTTTAATTTTAACTTTTAATTAATTCTTTGCAACTTTGTATTATTCGATACCTTCTGTAATACCGTAAAAATACTATACAAGATTTCCCCATAAAAATTGGCACCCTGGTGTAGCGAAGATAGGATTAACCCTTTGCACTCGTCGATTTTTTCGTTAAAGAAAAATAGTAATTCGAAGATTTTCTGCCATAAAGTCTAGGATATTTTTAAAACTAAAAATTAAGACGTAAAATTATTTTGCTTTGATATTCCACGCATCGTTGGGTAATTGTAAATTCGATATATTAATTAACATCCATCTTTAGAAGCTGATTAAATGGTGACTGAGAGGCACCTCTCAAGTGCAAAGGGTTAATAAGTCGAAACGAACTTTTGGTTATATTTTATATTTCTTGGTGGTACAAAATATACGGAGTCGAACTCGAAGTCTTTTATATTGCGTGATGCAGATAGTGGATTGTCAAAAAGCGTGTGTCGTGAAACCCTTCAGCTAGACCCTTTCATAAACCCTATGAAAATCCATTGCTTCACTCAACCCTGTTTCGAGAATTGATAAGCTAGATGTTTCCTCGAAGGAAAGGTAGGTCTCGATGCAAAGTGACGCCATTCAAATAAAGATTCCTCTCAGCCTGGTTATTTCCTAAACTGGAAAAATAATAAAAATATTGGATATTAAAAGGATGGCTGGATGGGGTCGCTTAAAAGATATTTTCGAAAATTACACCCTGTATTTTTCTATTTATCGCGCGATAATATCTCTCAATATGTACACAGTGATGGACAATTCCAACGACAAACAAGAAAGTCTAAAGGAGAAAATAAAAGCGAGCCTTATCCCCTGTTAACTCACGAAGTACTAAAAGGAAGTAGAAAACTCGATACCATTAAAAGCCGGGAAATTAGCATAATCACCATGGTAGCCTGGACCGTAGCATCGCGATCGTCAAAGAGGATACAATGTCTGAGCGAAAGTGGCGGCTTCGGGCTGAACGGCGGGCGCATGAGGGCGCAAGGAAGAGGTCGCGGAAGAAGGCGAGGAGAAGGGCCGGAAGGTGCTGAAGAGAAGAAGCTCGATGGTACGGTATACCCAGCGCAAGGCCCCGGAGCGGCCGGTGCCATAAATTTTGATATTATACACGAGGCCTCGTCGGCTCCGGGCGAAAGAAGTGAAAGAGGGGAGACAGAGGCAGGGTTGGAGGAATAGCCCGCCGGTGACGCAACCAACAATGCTCTCACGAGGTTTTAACTTTCTTTTTTCGCTCCCTAGGCCCACAATGGCCCGCACGCTCTTGCGCAAACTTTCCCCGATTTCCCCCGGACGCGGACCGTTCGTTCGCTACAAAGGACAACGCGAATGGCCACCATGCAGAGAGAAAAAGAGAGATTTCGTGCTCCCGGTGTCTCTCTACCTTTCCTCTCCTTTTTTTTCCCCGTTGTCCTTTCTTCCTGGCTTATTTCTACCCGGCGCAAACTCGCATTCAAGGTCGAGATATGAAAACGTGACTCCCCCGGCGAGTGGCAAAGCACCAGCCCGATTTTCTTCCTCGGGGATACCGGTGATGAGTTTCCTTCGAGATTCCACGCTCCAGATTCGCTTTGTTTGCGACACTTGTTGGTCCCGATCTTCGATTTGCCCTCGAATGATAATTCCGAGCAGTTGCAAACCTCGGAGACGGTCTGTCTGGGTTACGCGAGAGAGAATTAATCCTGCGATTACGCAGAGACTCGTTCTAGAGGAACCAAACTTTCCAAGAAACTTCGAGAGCAGTTTCGAACAAAGGTCGACAATTTTCAATTATATATTTGATAAATACTTTCATTGGCACTAAGAGAGTACCTTACCCTAATTGTCGACTTCGTTATTCGCGTTCAATGGTGGACCCAAGTTGCCAACTTCTGCTCTAGAGTAAACTATATAGTGTACCTACAGTGTGAGTTAATACATACACTGTTCTCGAATAATATCGCGGAGAAGTTGCTCAGAAGAAGAGTCTTAGTCGAGGAAAATGATGCGAGTAAATGGATAAATTAATAAGATTTATTTAACACGATAACAGCAGAACATAAATTATAGCTATTGGGTTGGCAACTAAGTGATTGCGGATTTTGTACATTCTTTTGTTTTGTCAACGTATTCAAGGCACCTAACATATCGTTTTCTCGTTGTTTGGACTTCCGCCTTTAATTTAGTTGAAAAATTGTATCGATTAGTTATTTAGTTTCGTTTTTACCCGAATTAAAAAATGGAAGAACAAGACGCGCATTTCGGACATATTTTACTGTTTTATTTCCGAAAAGGCAAGAACGCATCGCAAGCTCGCAAGAATTTATGTGCCGTAAATGGGAATGGAGCCTTGAAAGAAAGACAGTGTCAAAATTGGTTTGCCAAATTTCATTCTGGTGATTTTTCACTGAAAAATGCGCAACAATCTGGCCGTCCAGTTGAAGTTGACGAGACCCATATCAAGGCGATTATCGATTCAGATCGTCATAGCGCAACACGTGAGATTGCAGAGAAGCTCAATGTATCGCATACATGGATTAAAAAAAAATTAAAACGGCTTGGCTATGTCAAGAAACTCGATCAGCTTAAGGAAATTCACTTGACGCAACGCATTAGCATCTGCGATTCGTTTTTGAAACGCAACGAAATTAATCGATTTCTGAAACGACTGATAACTGGCGACGAAAAGTGGATAGTTTGTAACAACGTTAATCGGAAAAGATCGTGGGTGATGCGAGATGAACCAGCCCAGCCGACACCAAAATCTGAGATTCGCTAAAAAATGTTGTATTTTCCTTCTTATTTAAAATCCGCAATCATTTGGTTGCCAACCTAATAAATCTTGTCAAATAAATTCGCTTCTAACTGCGATATAATCGCTCGAGGACTCTCTCATACACAACGTCTATATGCAATGACTGTGATTCACCTACTGATTATTTTTTCGCGACTCTCTGTCATACTCGTCACATACACGTTCTTCCACACAAACATTACCTACTGATTATTTTTTCGCGACTCTCTGTCATACTCGTCACATACACGTTCTTCCACACAAATATTCCTCACACTCGTACCACGCATTCTATGACAACGACTAGCACAAATGCACCCTCTGAATTTCGAAGAAAATTTAGGACCACCTCGAGTAGTCTAAAATTCACTCGTCAGAGATGTAACAGGGATCGAAACGCGACCCCTGGTCTCAATTTACGTACTTATATCCCGGCCAGCATCGCGTCACCCTTTAACGACCCTTGGTTGGGTTGCCGCAGCGGAAGATCAGGGAAAAGCGGTTCGTTAGCGCGTAAGTCGAAGCCGGTGGACTCGGAAGGGTAGCGAGAGCGTGGTTCTCGCGGTAGATTTTTATTTCGGGAATGTTAGCATGCAACGCGGCTCGGGATATGGCCCTCTTGTTATTTCTCGTGTTTTCCGTCGCGATAAATCAGCGACTTCGACGGAAGGACCGGCGAAGCCGGAGCCCCTGTGGAAGAGGGCAACGCCAGACGGAAAACCAACAGGCCACGCCACGCGTTCGATAATTTATCGGGTGGTTGGCCGCGAAATTATATGGAGCTGGCCGCGTTTTTCTGGCCAGGTTTCGGCGGTGGCGGTTTTTAACCGCTTTTTAAACGCGCATAAATTCAGACGCGATTTCGCCGCGCCCCGAGCGCACCGTACGACGATAAATACGCGGCGAACAATGGGGCCGGAGCGGCGTTCACCCGCTCGAAATGTGTCTTTAATAGGTTAACGGGACGCGTCGATATCTATTGACCGAGAGGCCACTGCGCGCCGTTTCCAATTTTCTCGCGGAAAAAGGGCCAAACGTCACACCTCGAGCTCTGTTGTTCCATCCGCGTTTATCTCCCTAGAACGCCGCAGCCATCTCTGATACCAGGTTCTGTTACTAGCTTCGCAGATGGATAGAGGATAATTGGATAGATCACACGTTGCAGATAGTCATAGAATATGTTACATTTCCCATTTCTTCTTCGTTTTATTATTCTACGCCTATGCTTTGTCCTTTTGTTCCATTTCCGATGTATGTCTTTTCATCGGGGGATGATACATGGTCTGACGTGTAGGTGTGACACTTTTGATAATGAAAATTCGCCATATTATGTTGGATGATTAACGATTCGTTGGCCCTTAGTCTCTAGAGGGGCCTGACTGATAAACGCAGACCAATTTCAGAGTTTAAAAACAATTGACTCGTTCCTACTTTCGCTAAGGGCCAATGGTCATCTTCACCCCACCAAAAACTAACATTATATAAGCACCCACAAAATTTGCGAAAGGTCAGTTTCAGTTTTAGTTTTTTCCTCTCCATCGACTTGTATTTTTCCAACGTAGCCTTGTTGCTAGAACCCGTATTGTATATCCGGGTTCCAATAATTATATCTTTATCGAAGTAGAATGGGATAGTGTGTTAGGTGAATTTTGAAGATATACAATGCTTGATTATTTGACACTAAACTCACCACTAAAGTCTAAACAACCCTTTAAAATTTTCAAGATTTTGATTAAAAATTCTGCATTTGGTGTTATCATTTAGTCCACTGGATTTCTCCATGTTTCTCTTAATATACGTATTGTCAATTTTTCAGTATCTTCTACTATTCCATTTCCTTTGAAGCTCTTCCTCTTTCATTTTTCTATTCAACCAGGTTATGGTAGGTTCAGCGTTAATCCGAAGTACTCATTGAAGTAAAGACACGAACGGTCCAGTTTGCTGAAATAAAAATTACTATTAATTCCCATTACACAAACTATTATTCAAATTATTACTAATAGCAGTGAAATAGAAGATGTTCCCAATCTCTGTGTTAACATTTAAAAAAATGGAATAAGAGGAAATATTGAAAAATTGAGAAATAGATCACATAGGCAAGTGATATAGTCATTTAACCCTTTTCACCATTTGATAAAATTTCGAAGCTGGATATTAATTAATATATCAAATTTAAAATAATGTAACAGTGTGCGAGGTATGGAAATTGAATAATTCTACGTGTTAATTACTATACGATTTCTTATTTACTGCTCAAAAAATATCACCAGCTTTATGGAAGAAAATTTTTCAACTCGTACCCCTCTTAGTCAAAAAATTATCGAGAGCAAAGGGTTAAACTGTGATAGGTGTACTATCAACTTTCTACCATGAGGTATATATACGATCTTCATCATGTCGTGCCAACTGTAAGACACCTACAATGGAAACCAAACGCTCCATTTCTCTAAACAAATCAATCTCATCGATTCCACGTCAAGATGGCGTCAAATTTTCAAACCTATCAACATTTCCTCAGACTCGATCCTCCTCCGAACTCCAACACTGGAAGGAACTCGGAACGTGCGCGTTAATTCGGTGAAAAAGCGATAGAGTTGTTACGCAAGCGGAGAACCCGCCCCGTATTGTTTTCGAGCGCGAGCTTCTTAAATTCGAGTTATTTTCGTGCTAGCGCGCGGCAAGATGGATGGCGCGTGGGCTTTCTGGCAACACCACCGTTGCTGTTCGCGATGGCAACTGCCAGGCAGTGAGGAAGAACACCGCAAGACAGAGGAGACGAGCGCCGAGAGAAAGACTGAAGAAAGGACGACGAAGAGAGAGAGAGAGAGAGAGAGAGAGAGAGAGTTGTCCGCGTTGGAAGTTCTTCCTAGGGAACGTCGCGTAGTTGGCGAACGGAACGTCAGCCGCCCCCGTACGTCGACGTCGTCGTCTGTTCTTCTGCCCTTGCGGCCTCTGTCCTCCTCGCCCTTTTCCCCGACACCACTCGCCGGGTGTGACGCCTTCGGGGCGCCGCGTCTCGTTATCCCTGTGATTTATGCCGCGCTAATTGCACCGCGGTGAACAATAACCGCACTCCGCGTCGCTCGATTGTCAAGGACAGCGCTGTCCCTCCATCTTCTTTCTCATTTAGGGCGCGTTCTTGTCGATCATGGCCGCGGAGACTTCTGCAGCCAAGGGTCACGAAGTTTCCGTTCCCCTGGAACAGCTTCGCGACTGCTTTATTCGATATATTTGACAGTTTATTCGATGTGATCCAAGCTTGCGTTGGACGACCTGGGAACTCGGAAGATTTCGCAATGGCGCTAGGTGGTTCCGAGGAATCGCAAGTCCGTTTGTACTTAGACTTAGGGGACCACGGGGATCTCAGAAATGAATCCTCAGACGTGTCAGTGCGCCGGGACATCAGATACTCGCAGTGCTGTTAAATAAGCCGAAGCAAGTGCGAATCTTGAACAATTACAACTCCATTTGTAACGGATCTCCAGAGATAATCTTTGGGAGTTAAACCTCTAGGTATATTTCAGGAATTTCTAGAAATTTGGAATAAATACAGCTCCATTTGTAGCTAGACCTGTTTAGCAGATCTCGAGGAAGAATCTTTAGAAGGGGAAGCTCTAGGTACTTTTTAATAAGTTCCAGTGACTTATCTGAAGAGAGAATCTTCGAGGCAATTTCCAATGGCGTAAAGTAGGTTCGAGTGAGTACAAAGTTTAGGAAATTGGGACCTCTACCAAGTACCAAACTAAAATACTCGAATCTTGGGAATCTTAACTCCTTCTTGTACAATGACGAGTCTGACACGTGATGAAGGTATTGGTCCAAACATGAATATCACGAGCCAGACTCGTGAACGGGGACATTCGCAAATCGAAAAATACAGAAAACTACAGAAAATTAGAGAAATTAAAAATCATGTATATTTGCGTATTATAAGTAGTATTAAACGCAACAAATCAGTTTCAACAAATTCTGTGTGTTTTAATATCTGTTTATTAACTTTAAATCCTGTATAGAAAAGTAACTGCGAAACGCTAAATTTGCTCTGCTGAAATCTGCCAACCGCGAAGGGTTAAAACTGTCATCTATTATAAAATATAATATATTTATGATATTTATAAAAGAAAAATAGTTTACTTCCACAACAGCAGTATCGTTGAAACTGACTATATGACGCGTCTTTATATTTCGTATGCTCGTACTGCGACTGTCGTTTACGAGCATCAGTCTGGTCTCTTTGGGCCCGGATTAGGTCGGTATTAAATGGTATAGGAAGGTTAATAATTTAATAATTTCTAACCACGTTAGACTTTCGCGTAGACCCGAATTTTGGAAAATTTTAAATCCCTTTAAGACTGGACCTGAGTAGTTAACCCTTTGTAGACGGAGCGGTTTTGAGTAAACCATACCGTGGTTAACTAGCCGAGCCTCTGCCGCGATAGTCATTCAAAGCTACCAGCGCTCATTTTTGTTTAAACGCGATTTTCGTTCATAGCGACGTTGACAATAAGGATATAAAACAGACCACCACTTGGGACGTGCGATTCTAGGGCCGCAACAGCGGGCACAAATATGCGATCTTCGGCCATTGCAACGCGTTTACGAGGGACACATTTATGAGTCCCTCAGCCCTATCAGTTGTTTTCACCGAACGCATATATGCGACCATAGTCGGCAAAGGGCTAAAGCATCTCGAGATGAATTTTTTTGGACACTGGAAACTCCAAAATCATCCTAAAACTAGCCGAGCCGCTGCCACGATAGTCATTCGAAGCTACCAGCGCTCATTTTTGTTTAAACGCGATTTTCGTTCATAGCGACGTTGACAATAAGGATATAAAACAGACCACCACTTGGGACGTGCGATTCTAGGGCCGCAACAGCGGGCACAAATATGCGATCTTCGGCCATTGCAACGCGTTTACGAGGGACACATTTATGAGTCCCTCAGCCCTATCAGTTGTTTTCACCGAACGCATATATGCGGCCATAGTCGGCAAAGGGCTAAAGCATCTCGAGATGAATTTTTCTGGAAACTGGAAGCTCCGAAGCCATCCTAAATCTTGGCAACTCGCGGGACTGTGCCGGGAAAGCGAGAGGTGGGCGAAAGAAGGGCAAAAGGACGCCACGTGGTCCGTAGCGTGAAGCGCAGGTATCCACCTGGTCCGTTCTCATGAATCCTCCGCCATTCCTTGTACACATCGTGTTCGCCGCGCGGCACAGCTTACACGTGTACCCGGGGAACGTTTCACGCGATGCTTCTGTGTGCACCGGCGGCCCCGGGTCGTCTGGTTGGTTATGCAAATCACGGGCTCGCGCGTACACATTTACGCGCGCTTACGTATGTACGCTGGGCGATGCATCGTCGATGTTCCTCGCCACAATGGATCGCCGATTTATTATTGTAAAAGTCAAAAAGCGTGACGTAACGGCGCGTTAACGTCCGCTCGTCGCGACGTCTCAATAGGAGAACGGGGGCAGACGGTGGCGCACGGTCGCGATCTTAATTCCGTCGCGAGCACGCAAATCACCGTGGGCCTTTTTTCCCCCCTCCCTCTTCCTCTCTTTACAACGGTCGTAATTTATGACCGGCCGAGGGATGTTTGTTTCGAGCGTTCGCGAGTCCCCGTGAAATATTTCGCCGATCGTAACGAGCCTAACGCGCATTGCGCGATCGGTGTCAATCCGATTTCTATCGGATTCGATAGCAGCTTAACGCTTCCCTCTTGGCCGATTTATTACGCGTGTACCCGGATCGTGGTTTTGCACTTCGTGGGTTGGCTGTTCTGCAGCTTGGAAGGTGCGCAGCTGTCGAAGTACCGGCGAAGTCACGTCCGGTGAAGAAGGGCGCCGTGCTTCGGGAGGATGCGTGCGCGAGATGCAGACCGGTAGGAACCTTCTTTGTAATCTTTGGCAATAACGTTGCGCTTGCCGCCGTTTCTCGGATACACGCGACAGTCTGTCATTAAACCAGTCAATTTGATTCGATCACGGTCGTTAAGAAATACTTAGATGATTGTGCCTTGCCCGTGAAATCCGCGTAATAAGTGGTCCCCGGGGAGTAGTAAAGAAACTACCGGCCTGCTTGCACCGATATTTACGACCGCCATTGTCCGACAGCTGAGAGCAGGGATTTTCGCCGCCGTATATACGTATCTACGAATACTTTGTCTTCCGAGGGTCAGCAGTCTCGCTCTCCTTTGCCACTCTGCCTCTGCAAATTGTTTCTCCCCCGTGAACACGCTTATACACACGCCTCTTCTCTCTTTAAATTTCTCCGCTTCCATTACGAATCCTCGCTTCCGCCTCATCTCGCTGTGCTAAAAATCCTAACTGTCCTCGCTTAGTTCGCGTCAGCCTGACGCATTACTCTCGCCCGTCCTCGCAGCCGGGCTAATCGTAGGAACTTATTAGAGCCTATACTTCAATGTTCCGGAGCGGACTCGGAGCGGACTCGGAGAGTAGAGTAATCGACGTCGAGACAGGGAGAAGGGATGGAAACGGAGTTGTAGTCGTCGGTAGCAGGCGTCACGAAGGGAAGATCGGTAATCGTCACCAGATGGTAGGCATCGCGATGTAATTCGAGGCCGCGCAATTTTTCTCCTTCCGCGGCAATTTGGCCGAGTTCTGGCCGAGGGTCGGAACCCATACTTGCCCTCCTGAAATATCAAAGCGTATCAAAACGATCGAGGCAATCAGGAGGAACGGGCTGGTCGCGTCCGGCTGGCTTTCGTTCGTTGCTCGCCACATCGGCCACGTTGTGTATTGCCGGTCAGCAGGCAGGATATCATCTACCGATCCTCTCTCGTTCCTTTCGTGCGACGTGCACGAGGGGGCGGCCATAGGGCAGCATATAATTATCAGGACCGTAATGGCGGCCATAAATCATAGGCGCTTCTCTGCCCCGACCACGGGCTCGTTTCTTTCTTCCCTGGTCTGGGCCGCGGCACTGCCCACGGCTACAGGATGAATACGGATGAGAAATCGGCCCGGGCGATTGGATAGAGTCATCACTCCGGGACAAGCGGCTCCGACTCCATTTTCCTTGGAAACTTGTCTACGCGGCTCTACGATTCGTCCAATCTCCGAATACACGCGTATATTATCCGCGCGTGTCCGTGTATCTCGCGTCCAGTAGCTTCAAAACCGATCCGTTTCATCGGTGGAGACTGAGGACCAAGTCGAGATCCGGATCTCTGGACCGTCTAACTTTTCGTGGAATATTTCGTGGAAAGTTCTTTCGCCTCATGCAGACGGAGGGAGAGAAACGCGCGCTTCGCTACACTCGCGTCTCCATTAGGCTAAACGACCTCGCAGATGGGTGCACGAATGAAGAGAACGAGCGATAAGAGGACGACAAACGATGGCGTCGCGGTGAATGAAGCCGTACCGCGGGTACCATTTCCCTCGTCTCGATCATCCAAGGGAATCGTTGCGAGGATAAAAACACGCGACGTTTGCGCGCGATCGATTCCATACACGCGGCAAATTTCCCGCACAGAGAGCAGCTATCGCCCCTTGGTCCGCAAGGACAAAGGGATCCGTTTGGTCGGTAATCAGGACCCTTCGGTTCTCGGCTCCCTAAAGGTCAGCCTTCGGTTGTTCCGCCAATGGCGGACCGTTCAATCGTCCCTGGAGACTAGCTCCTTGGACCTCCACACAGACGCACGCACGCGTGCACACGCGGAAAGCGTCACACGGACACGCGTACACGCGTCTCGTTCCCAGACGATAGCTATCCTCGAGCTGACTCGCGAGGCCAACCCCCCAACTGACATTCTCCGTCCGTGACGATGGGGTGGGTCTTGGTCACGGTTCGATGGTGGGGGTGAACAGGAAGCCGGAGAAAATGGAACAGGAAATGGAACCGCGTGTCGAACGCTAAGCACGAATACAGTTTCACCGTTAAGCTTACACTGGAGGGGTGAAGCTCGAGGGCATTACGCGAGCGCGGAATTGGCTAGGAATTCGACAAATTCTTAGCGCCAGCGTGTCGACACCGATGAAACTCAGTCTGTGTGTGTGTGTGTGTGTGCGTGGTACTCGAAGAACTCGAAAATTCATTCTGCAAGATTTATTCGAAACGGTCTACCGTCTACAGTCCGTGCCCATTATCATGTAAAAACGAAAATGGAGATGCATTTAATTGTTTTCCGAGCAACGGAACGTGACCACCCTCCGACTACGCATACCTACACCCTTTTTTCGCCGTTATTTCCCTCCTACTTTCGCGAAGGGGTTCCTATTCCCGGTTTTCCTCTCGCTCCACGTTCGTACCCACTCCCGGGAAAAGTGAAACGTCCGCCCGTAACCGGGACCGCGCGAATCTTCGCGGGCCACAAATTTTCCGTTTCCGCCAGTGATTTACTACTTTCGGACAATTACGCGAACGCGTCCGTCGCCAGGGCCGCTGGCTGACGTTTTATCATGATTACGAGCCTCTGGTCACGCATCGACGAGGGTGGGCGAAGTCGAAATCGAACGGCGAGATGGGCGCCCTGGACGCCTCGCGGAGGGCGATGTTTCCGGCGATGTAAGCGAGAATTATGATCCATCCACCATGGCGGTAGCCACGATTTTCCTCCGTAATATTCTTCTGCTCTGACCGCCATCTATTCCCCCCTCGTTTCGCGCACCCTTCTCGCCCCTGTCTCACGTTCCGCGCCGCTCGTTCCGTTTTGCCCGATGGAGCAGCGGCGGTGACATTTGGAAATTTGTTGCTCGGAGAAAGGAGACAGGGTCGAGCCGGAGGACCTCGCGAATGGTATTTAAAAGTTGGCCGAGTGTGCCCCGCGTTACGAGGATTTCGGTAGGTGTTGACGCCCGTGAATGAATTCGTACAGCGCCGAGAGATATATGCGCGCATTCGCCGCGGTTTAAATGTATGGAAATTAACTTAACCGGATAGTGTGATCGCCGGTGACAATGGCAAATGAAACCGTACCGGGGCGCGTGGCGTTCGGATTTACTACTTAATTCGGACGACTCGAAAAGCGATAAATTAATTCTAACTCTGCCCTCGCGCGAGCCCTCGGTCTCTCTCCGAGGAGCTCTATGCGGAGACCCGGTGTCTGCTATCGCGAGAGCATAGAGAGGAGAGCACAGAGAGAGAGTTGCACTAGTTTCGGTGCCCAGTTTTCGAGGCAGACGGAAAAATTCTCTTCTCGTATAGAGGTCCCAGTTAGACACCGTTTCCAGTTTCGTTCGGTTTCCTTCGACGTGGTTCCTCCGCAGCGGAGGGTTGCAAGGGGCGGCGTGGAGCGAAAAAGGGCGAAAGAGGGAGAGAGGAGAGGACAGAGAGCGACGCGAGGGACTGGAGAGCGAGAGAGACGCAGGGCGACCATAGTCGAGGGAAAGCGAAGCTTTGGTAGACGGGAGGGGGTTCGTCACGGTAGGAGGGGTTGGTTTCGAGGGGGGATTGGGGTGGGGTGCGCTGACAGCTCGACGCTCTCGTCCGCTCCACGCTCGACAGGAGGATACGCTTCTCTGCACACATTCAACGGCGCACGCACGCACACGCGCAACACGCACACACGCCGGAGCCTCCACGCGCGTACGTGTGCAACAACGCGCGTCCTTTTTTTCTCCCTTCGTCTCGCGTTCGGCTCGTCTTCGTCTCCTACCCGCGCGCGTGTTCACGCACACACGCGCGTCCTCGCGTCCGCCACGAGAGTGGTCGTCTCTCTCTCTCTCTCTCTCTCGTTCTCTCTCCGCTGCTCTGGCCGCGCGCGTTAGCCGTCACATTGTGTAGTTTCGTTTCTGTCTGTACTTCTGCCGAGTCAGAAGCTCTGACACGGACGCGGAGTCGTGCTGGCTGCGTCGCTCGTACCGAGACCAGGACGCCTCGTCTTCGCTCGATGACAGTTCGACGGTGATCAGGCCGGTGATCATGATCGTCGTGGACGTACTCGCGAACCGTTCGTGTCCCGGTGAACGTCGGACACGTGATCCCCATCGTGACGTTTGCCAGCTCCCACGTGTCTGTCAGTGAGCCGCGGAGAGTCGTGCCGAACGGCTAGCGGCTGGTGAACGCGCGGAAATCGTTCTACGTGGATGTTGGACGAAGGTGCAGTGTCGACACTTGTGGTGGAAAACTTCGCTTTGGTGTTGCAACGCGTTCTATCCCAAGTACTATCCGGTTCTCTCGTCGTGTCCCGTGTGATCTCTAGATCGAACTAGCCACCGGGGACTCTGCACACTCGACGAGGCCCAGTTGCTTTTATCGTCGCGAATATTGGTGGATCGAGATCCAACGAGGGTAATCGATAGTCGTGAAGGTGACACAGCTACTCGCCGATATTTACGATCGAACACCATCGTGTTCCGTCGATCGAGTATCGCCGATCTCTGACAGCGATGAGCGTCTACCGTCATCCTAGGGTCACTAGTCTCTCGTCTGACACACGGAGACGTTCGAGCTTCGTCTAAGATGCCGCGGGTGAATCAGAGGACACCTTCGATCCACGAAACTCGACGCAAGGAAAGGTACGAGGTTCCGAATCATTCAATTCTCCCGCGCACTTGTTTGACCGTTTTCTGCCTGCCAAACACCGTAGAACTGGCCAGGTGTCTCGCAATCGAGCTATCTCCCGATCACTGAAACTCGTCCAATGCATTCCACGCGTACTCGCTAATTTACGAGGCTAATTATCGCGATCCAGTGCGAGCACCGCGACGCGATCTCGAGCGGTTTCCTCCTCGCGGAAACGAAACGGTTGCTCGGTGGCACGCGCTGGGGCCGGAGAAAGCGTGGCGGGTATTCGTTACGTCTTTGCATATCGATAGACGACGGTGTGTGTACGTAATTGGCGGCGTGTTTGCACAGTCTGCGGCTGCAGCAGCGCGTCGTCGGTTTCCGCGGTTGACAACGCGCTGCGATAACGCCGCGTCTCGACCTGTCCCGCGCGCGTAATTGCCGCTTTTTCTCTCTCTCTCCGCTTCTGTCCACCTATCTATCCGATTGTCCATGTCGTTTCGAGCCTGGATAATCGTTATCCGCCGGCAGCCACCGCGAAGAAAACGGTTTTCACGTTTCACGCGCTGCTGCGCGCGAGCGACCGTCAACCGATCCTCGCCTGCGCGGGAGCCGCTCCGTCAAGGACGCGTCGTCGCGCGGACTGGTACGTGCGTTTGACGACATCCGATGACGACACGGAAATACGTCTGTCGCGAGTTCCAGTCACGTTGATCAACGTTTGTCGCTCCGTCTGACGCTATCGCTGATGGAAGAGACGCAGAGGTCGCAATGGCGAGTGCGAGTCGAAGAGTTGATGGATAGTCCATAGTACGTGGCTTGGTTAACGTCTAAGTGTCGCCAGGCATCGACGAAGGTCGATGTCGTAGTCTCTCGAGTGACATTGGTGTCGTTGATTCGCTCCGAAGATGACTGCTAAGTGTCCTTAATGTGATTTCTTCTGTGACATTGGTTACACTGCCGTTGCTCTGTGAATAGGTGTCTTTGGTGCGAGAACATGTGCACTGTTGGCAACGTTCAGCTAGTCAGCGAACTATGGGTGTTTTTCGTACTCTTTGACCACGGTTAGGTCAATTTATGGGTTATTCGCTGTGTAACTGTTGCGGAATGTCTCACGAGATATTAGCTAGGTTGGTCTAGCTACCGAGCTAGGTATCCTTGCGACGATTAGGTCAGTTTGTGGAACATTGCTAAGTGACTCCGGAGTGTTGCGTTCAGTCCGCAGACAATTACTAGGTGTCTTTGGTGTGAACTTCCATTCAACGTCGGGTTAGGTTGGACAATTTATCTTTTTCAGTTGGTTCTGTCCAACGCTAATTGCCGGATACCTTTCTAACATTGCCAGCCATTTTGCAACGCGTGTTTCCCTCGCGAAGACCACCAGTATGGAAGAAGTGGAGTTTACACCAAAGTGTAACAAGTGGATCACACGCGCGAGGCAGGCTAGGGACACGACTCCCGGTCTCGATGCCATCTGTCAGCTTCGTCTAGGAACAATCGCGTGGTACACGAGCTCCTCGTAGCACGGTATTTATCCGGGTCTGCTGTTCGGACCTGGTGGACCGCGAAGACAAATGTGCCGCTGGGCGCGACACCCCCGCATTATCTGGGATTAAAATCAGAAATGCAGGTCAAACGGTTGGCCGGCGTTCGGCGGCCACGTGGCGGCGCGGAGGACTCGCTCCGTTCGCCAGGACACACACGTCGCCACGCGCTTTATTACCTGAGGAACAGATAACTCCGGGAGAGCTCGCGTTGCATAATCTTGGACCGGACCCCGGTGGGCTATTTTTAATCCTGACCGGTAGCACGCGACCGTGTAGCCGGAACGAGAAAACCGTGGAAAAAGCCACGAATCCTGTTTACTCCAGCGACACACCCGAGATCGTTTGCATGGTTGATGAGGAGGAAACGTAGACGTCGAAGGACGTCAGCCATGAGCAGCCATGAGAATGGCGCTTCGCGGATCGCGCAGGGGTTGCGCGTGGACACTGCAACCGTTTCGTTATGGCATCGCGACCCCATAAATATTTAATGAATCTCGAACCCTTGGAATTGACGAGGGTCACCGGGATTAGAGCTGCGGAGGATAATCGGCCGGCGGCGTGTTAAGGAACGAGTTTACAACGCGATTAACGGGTTCCCGTCCGCGATTTCGTTCCCCGTGCACGCCAGCTCGAGAAGACTCAAATTTCGAGTTCTCGGGGAAAGTGACAGAAATGACGGGACGGTAAATGGGACACGGAGGATGAAATGTCGTCGGTCGAGACGGCGTCGAACGGTGTCTGCCGTGGATCTAGAGTGCGAAAGACGTCGTGGCAACAGGTTACGAAAGCGCGGAGAAATCGCGAGCTTCGACGCGGAGTCGCGAGAAAACGGTTGACACTCTTTTCCTCGCGACGTTGTTTCTCTTAATCGCGGATTCGTGCGGAGAGCAGTAATGCGGGCCTGCGACATTGTCACGGACGTGGAACACGTTTCGAGCAAATATTCCACTCGATCCGGCGCCGCGTGCAAGCGCTCCGCGCGAGTAATCGCGCTCGCTTTGCACACCCGCTCGCTCCTGCGGCCTTTCCTTCCAGCGTCCTCGCGACGAACCGTGTCTCGCTCCAACAGCTTTTCTTCCAGCTATTATCCGTCACGGTTGTCTAACGACGCGATCTTTCTTGGTAACAGCGATATACGCTGCCTCCCCTTCGTTCCTCTCTTATCTTCCACGCGAGCGAAAAAGTCCCTCGTTTCTCCATTTTTATGCTCGCTTTCTTGCGTCCCTTACCTTACGGGAACACGATCGACACGACTTTTCTTGAATCCATTATCCGCGACAGTTGTCTGACGGCTCGATCTTTCTTGCCGGTAGTAATATAGCTATCAATCTCATCATCCACGAGAGTGTGGAAAATTTATTTTACCCAGTTTTTACGTCTCGTTTCTTCGCTCTTTACCTCCCAGAAAGATACAGCTTCTCCTCGATCCACCACATTCGCGATGGTTCTCCATTAACGTGACCTTTCTTGGTATTTAGTAGCAGGATACCCACTGATCCTTTCTCGTTTCTCGAGTCGCTTATTTATCCAACGAAAGCGAGTAAAATTCATAGCTCTGTAAGTCTCCTGTGTTCTCCAAGCCTTCGTTCTTCACCCCCGTCCTTTATCCCGAGGAAGGAACGCGAGGAACGCTCGCGAAGGGGAATCGCGACGAGGTCGAGAGCGCCTAATCAGAGACGAGATAGACGAAGCAACGACGCGTTGACCTTTCGCTAGTTGCCAGTTTGTAGACACCGTCGACCAGACTTCGAACTTTGGCTGGCGTTACGGCCGGCAACTTGAGCAAAACCCGAATTCGAGGGTGATCCAAGACTCCGGGGTGAAGACGCTTCGCTGCGCTGCTGATTTAGTGGATCCGCGGCCAGGGGTCGGGGTGTCTAGTAGCTTAGAGGAGCTTACGCCGAGGGATGAGGAACGGGCGGAAGGCGCAGAGGTCTTGAATGACCGGATAAATTAAAGGTTATTAATACGAATCTCCATCGGACGCGTTCGAGAAAAGGAATTAATTCTTTATCGACGTCGTGGAATTAATCCTCGAGGAATATTTCAGCCGTTCACTGCACAAATCGATTAACTCCACTTTCTGAAAAATCTATAATAAATATAAATATAAAAATCTATAATAAATATAAGAAGTTATGACTATACCAAGTGCTTTGACACTTAAATTTAAGATTTTTGCTTTAAGAAGTTAATCGATTTGTGCAGTGTGAACGACTCAAATATTCCTCGAGGATTAATTCCACGACGTCGATAAAGAATTACAGAAATCGGGGTGGTAATATGGCTGATAATTGGGATTTAAACAGGTTTACTTTTACAATGAGAACGTTTCCAGAGAGATTTCCTAGATTCCTTGTTCCGTGTTGTTCCAAGCATTCGAATGCAAATCGCGCTCCTTTGTTCACCAGCGGCATGGATACTTGTTATCTATTTAACAGTATTCGTGCTCGTTTTACGCGCCATTAAACGCCAATCATGTTCCTTGATTAGTTAGCTGATCACTCGAGAAATGACAGCTTGTTGAAAGCAGCAGTCATGGTGTTTCTTTATGTAAATTAGGCACGAGCCTGTAACGAGTAGGTGCCATTTTGTTCTGCATTCACGTTATGAAACACTGCGATCGATCTTCCTGATTAATCGAATAGCGAGGTAAATGGAATTCCTAAATTGGTCTATATAGCTTCGTGACTGGAGGAGGATCGTTATTTTTGAAGCAACAAGTACTTCTTTAACCAGAAATAAAAATTTCAAACCGTGGTGCAAGCAGCACTTCGTTCGCCATTATGTATAAAATGGTTCCACCGATCTTTGGTCATCGATCAAATTAAGCTAAAAGCAAGATGATAGATCTTCTAAATCTTTATTCCAGAGATAACGATTTAGTAAAATTAAGATAAAAATTTCGACACCTTGCCAGATTCTAAATTTCCTGGAAATCTTATTAATTCTCCATCGACCTAAGGGAAACTGACAATCTTCCAGATTTCATTCGAACTAAATTAATTTCGAACGAAACTCTCTTCGGCGAAATTCAAGATTTATTTATTTATTTATTTATTTATTAATTTTAACGGGTAATAACCGTTTGGTAACAAGAAAAATAATAATATAGCACAGAGTCATCTAGAGTCGTTGTTGGCCGATAGGAAAACTGACAATCTTCCAGATTTCATTCGAACTAAATTAATTTCGAACGAAACTCTCTTCAGGAAAATTCAAGATTTATTTATTTATTTATCTTAACGGGTAATAACCCTTGGTAACAAGAAAAATAATAATATAGCACAGAGTCATCTAGATTCGTTATTGGCCGATGAAAGATATAATATACTATGCTTAAAACGAGTTGGTGAACAGAAAAATTTAAGGATTGGACGTAAACGGTTAACATTAATAAAAATTGTATTAAAACAGTTGTAGCGACCGAAATGTACTTGTACTTGTGCTGCTCCTGTTTCAAAAAATCACATGGGACGAACCTAAATTAAACATACATAAAATTTTATGTAAACAGTTAACGATGCCAAGATCCATCGAATTGAGTAAGATGCAACACGAATTGCAATTTCTAATTCTAATTCCTCGATTTTAACGAACGAGGCTAATAGTTATTTCGAAAGTGACGATTCCGTGGAAGCGAAACAAAAATTTCAACACCCCGTTAGAGACTCTAAGCTTCCTCGAAATCTCGGCAGCTCTCGCAATCGTTTCTTTCCCAGTTGCAGATGACAATCATCGATGTTTGAAATGAAATAGGAGCATCTCTGCACCGGTTTATTAAAGTTTAATGAAAGAGAACAATCGTTAGAGAAATAACGAGGGTTCCATGGAAGCGAAATAAAAATTTCCACACCTTGGTGTGCTCGTGGTTTCCTCGAATTCTCGTCAGGTCTTGCAACCGGCATCTAATTATCCCGATTGCCCGATGACCAGTCGGATTCGTGGCGTTTTGTCGTGGAAATCGACAGGGAACAGGTGCGCTCGAGGTTTTTCGCCGAACGTTTTTCCATGGAGCTCGTCCGTCGCGCAGTTTCCTTTCACGGACTATTTTCACCATCGCCGTGGCGCGATTTCCTTGGAATATTTCGTCCCGCCGCGGCTGAGCAACTTTTTCCACGGAGTTGTCATATTGCGCGACGCATACGCGGGCATCGGGACGCGTGGAATGATCCCGGTGGGGAATCGAAAAACCGCGAGTCGTCGGGATTGTGTTTCTGGTTCGCGTGGATTGTGTGAAAGTCCGGTGGTCGATGGAGGTCGTTAGGTATTACGTCTTCCCGTATATGGCGATCTTAGTCTTCTATATATAATCTGCACCGTGTAATCATGCTATTATAGTCGATTATAATTTGTAAATGTAATCTATAGTATATCGTGATTTATAAAAGTGACGGGTAATAATTACTTATGTATGCGGTGATTCGGAGAAGGTGCTAAGTCGTGCGTTTCGTATCGAATATTTTAAATTTCCAGGTTTGAGTATGTTATAAATTAAAAATTGCGACGAAGGGGCAATCTTTATTTGACGATTTAATTCTTCGTTATTTTATCGATGATAATTTTATTTTATTACATAAGTTGTTAAGTTGGTTCTTTGGATAGTGTATATAACACGTGTTAATTTCCTATTTTAATATCTCTTGTGGAATCAATGATTGACAAGTTTAGTCCTGTAGATGGATAATTTATTTATTTCAGCTTTTATAGATTCTGAAATAGTATTTTAATAGACTTTAATAGTATTTTAGTTGACTTTGGAATTATAATAGACTAGACTTATTTATATTAATAGATTTAAAAATTGTGACGAAGGTACAATCTTTATTTGACGATTTAATTCTTCGTTATTTTATCGATGATAATTTTATTTTATTACATAAGTTGTTAAGTTGGTTCTTTGGATAGTATATATAACAGATGTTGTATACATCTTTTTAGAAATTTAATTTCGTATTTTAATATCTTGTATGTAATCAATGACCCATAAGTTGAGTCCTGTAGATAGATACTTTATTTATTTCAGCTTGTATAGGCCCTGAAATAGTATTTTAATAGATTTTAATAGACTTTGGAATTATAATAGACTTGACTTATTTATATTAATAGACTTAAAAATTGTGACGAAGGTACAATCTTTATTTGACGATTTAATTCTTCGTTATTTTATCTACGATAATTTTATTTTATTACATAAGTTGTTAAGTTGGTTCTTTGGATAGTAGATATAACAAATGTTGTATACATCGTTTTAGAAAATTAATTTCCTATTTTAATATCTCTTGTGTAATCAATGATTGGCAAGTTTAATCCTATAGATGGATAATTTATTTATTTCAGATTTGATAGGCCCTGAAATAGTATTTTAATGGACTTTAATAGTATTTTAGTAGACTTTGGAATTATAATAGACTTGACTTATTTATATTAATAGACTTAAAAATTGTGTCGAAGGTACAATCTTTATTTGACGATTTAATTCTTCATTATTTTATCAATGATATTTTTATTTTATTACAGGGTAAATGAACGCAATTGGAAATAAGTTGTTAAGTTGGTTCTTTGGATAGTGTATATAACAGATGTTGTATACACCTTTTTAGAAATTTAATTTCCTATTTTAATATCTCCTGTGTCATCAATGATTGATAAGTTTATTCCTATGAATAGATAATTTATTTATTTCAAATTTTATAGGCCCTAAAATAGTATTTTAATAGACTTTAATAGTATTTTAGTAGACTTTGGTATTTTGCATTGGTTTCATTACACATTGCATTGTCATCTTGTTCTGCCTCTAATTAAATCCTACACTATTTTAAGCCATAACTTCAGCATCTGCAATAAATAAAAATTAAATTTAATCCTTTAATTTCATCCTTTAATCGAAGCTTACGTACCAATATATATTTCCATTTTCCAATTTTAATAGATCTACTTATCACACTGAATAATATCACCGAACTCCGATAAATTTATTCAGCTCAATTACTGCTGCTCAAAAATCAATTTAAAGCGTAAAATTCTAATCGATTATAATTTATTTACCCGAGCACACGAGTTTCCGTTAATAGAGGGTTAAAACACCGGTGGTTGGTTCAAAGTTGATTCTAAATGCACCGGAGAAGCATCCCCGGTGTCGTAATCTGTTATCCCGATCTCCCTGCTTTGTTCTTCTTCCTGTTGACACTGGCACCGTGTATCAGATCTCATTCTTTGTTCCTCTTCGGCGCAACCCTTCTCCATATTGGTTCATCGACAGATCTGCTCGATCCCGGCAAGCAAGACGCGTTATTAGGAGCACGATCGTATTTTAATGACACGTAATTTTGAAACGATGTTTCCGAGAACTATTTAGACCGCGATGGTTTGCTCCCTTATTTAATTCCAAGCCTCGGCCCTCCATTTCGCGGGTGCCCGTTAATTCGGGGGTCTGCTGGTGATCGGGGCGCCAGGCTCCAAACAGGACCGCGTACTTTTTTTCAGGAATTTTAAAAATAATCCCTCGCGCCGCTACAAATCGATCCTCCCACGCGCAGCTTCCTCCGCGTACACGTGGTCCAGGCTCGTTTGATGTTTCTGCGAAGTGCCCTCGAATTTCACGTTTCATCCCGATTTCACCGGAGTGAAATAATAGGTCCACGTTTCTGGCTTCCACGGTGACCGATGTCGGCCAGTGAGATTTATCGTGTCCTCATCTTTATTCGAAGTCGTCTTCGATCGTCCACGAACACGTGGGAGATCCTCCAGCGTATAGATATTTCTTGTGGACCGATCTCGAACAGATTCGTTGGGAAATGTATCTAAAGTCGTGAGGAAAAACGTCGTGTGCCATGATTTTTTTAAATACTAGTTTCCTCGTTCATTCGATTTGCGAAACTTAGGATTTATGTATTTATCGGGAAGGAGGAATAAAGGGAAATTTATTCGACCAGTTGCTCGTGAGAAGAATTCATTTTTTCTCTTAATTCCTCGCAATCGAGAGCCAAGTGTGGACCCCTAATTAGCAAAATTATAAAAGTTAATTATAAATTTCAAGTTCATAATAATATTGAAATATTTGTAAAACTAGTCCTGTCAAAAAATTTAGATAACACGAAATGACCTAAAATTAATTTTTTAAATATAAAGTGGTATAATATAAGCATAGAACGAGGCGATTTAACAATCGATTTTATATGAAATGAAAATAGGAAAAAATAATTCAAGCTTCAATTTATGTTCGACGAGAAATTAATTAAGTTTTGCCAAAAGATTTTGTCAAAAGCAAGTGCATTTCGAGGTATAATTCGATTCGACAAAAGTGTGTCAGTCGTGATAAACTATGTCACACGACCTAACCCAAACCACAGAGGGTAAAAAGTTAAAGCTTTTCGAAGCTTCCAAAGCCTCGAATAACACCATATTTGAAACGAAAATACGTAACATAGAACATTTCTTATTACATAGCTTGCAAGCTCATAATTTATTCTCTTTATATACTCCTTTTGTAAATTCTTTTGACGAACACCGGGTGAAATAAATAAAAGCACACAGGATGGAAAGGAAAGGTGGGCAAAGCGATCTGGAAAGTATCACAGTTGCACGCAAACCCGGACTCGGAACGGGTGTTCGGGCCAGGTAAAATGAAATGGAAAAAGGCGAAAAAATGGTGGGAAATAATAGAAACGGTGGCCGTGAACAAGTCGAACGATTTTCCACAATGGCACGCTGCGGGCCAGCGATACCCGGTTCGAAAAGCAATAAATATTTCAGCTAACCAGCGCGTACATAAGGCGTGCTCCGCAAAAGCGTTCCATTCATACCGCGGCGAAACTTTAGCGCGACGTACCCTGCTCTTTCCATCTCCCTCTCGCGCTCGCGTGTACGCATTGATACATGTTCCTTGCGGTTTACGAGCTGCTAGCATGATTTATCGCCGATCGACGTAGCGCCGCAAGGATCATTAGAAACGTCGTCCGGGACCACGAGCGTCGATCCGATCGGTGATCCAGCGGGCTAAAGCGCTCCACGGCTTCCTTTTCCCCTTCGACAACCGTACAGATTCATTCACCCGGCCACGGGGTGGTCTTTTAACGAGCTGTGAATTGTAGATCGGGCACCGTGGCTCGCGTCGGAGAAATGTCAGGTGATAGAGATACGGTGCAGACTCTGTTTACCTTGCGTTCCGTGCACACTTTGCCGGAGTTACACGCATTAACAGTCGATGCTATTGATTTGCCTCGTGTATTTAAATATGGCGCATGTTCTGCAGTGACTAGCGATAATTGCAGTCGCACCATGAAAATTTGCTTCGCTCCACCTTCCTGCGGAATACTCTCATTTTAACGTTGAATCTAACCCCTCCCAGTGACCGCTCTTAAAATTTCGATTAAAAATTTTGCATAATGGAATACGAATTAAATTAAACGCGAATTAAGTATAAATTTAATTTATTAACTTCAAATATCGCAGAGAGGTACCGGGATCCGTGCCACGTCGATTAATAAGTTTTTGTCTGCTCAGCATTAATCTCCATACGAGGAATCGATTACGACTGCGAGTCAGAATTTCGTTATTTAACGTTTTAATATAGGGTTTAGTTGGGAGTTTGTTATTTGTAAATTATTATGGAGGAAAGCGTAAAATATAGCTCTTTGTATTCTCCGTGGCATAGGTATGAACATCGTGTGTGCCCAAAACGAGGGTTAAATACTCGTCTATAATTGAGCCGTTCATTGCGCAACTCGATTAATTCCACTTTTTGAAAAATCTTAAATTTAAGTGTCAAAACACTTGGTATTAATTGGTTAATACTACCATTCATGCTTCATCACATTCTTATCTCTACCACTCACATATAACAGCCACACATTATTTAATGCCCTCCTTTCTTTTCTATTGCTCTCATTTTTCTATCTACATTTCTTAGCCATTTTTCTACCTTCTCGCTTCCTCTTCCTTCCAACATATTGGAATTTCCCCTTCGTTTACCCTATCACAGCTTTCTGTCATATGTTTTAACCATTTGTACACGAGAGGCGCCCTTCAATCGCCATTCGATAAAATTTCGAAGCTCGATATTAATTAATATATCAAATTTAACCCTTTGCACTCGGCGATCTTTTCGTTGCAGAAACATAGTAATTCGAAAACTTTCTGCCACAAAGTCGACGATGATTTCAAAACGGTAAATAGGAAGCGCAAATTAATTGTAAGACGTAGAATTATTTTATCTCGATATTCTACACGTCGTTGGGCAATTTTAAATTCGAGAAATTAATTAATAACGATCTTTAGAATATGATTAAATGGCGACTGAGAGTCGCCTCTCGAGTGCAAAGGGTTAAAATAATGTAACAGTGTAGGAGATATCGAAATTAAATAATTTTACGCGTTAATTATTATGCGATTTCTTATTTATTGCTCAAAAAATGTCATCAGCCTTATAGCAGAAAATTTTTCAATTCGTACCCTTCTTTAGCCAAAAAATCGTCGAGCGCGAAGGGTTAATGTGCTCTCCGCTCTGTTACATAAAATGCAGTTTCTTTGTTCTTCTGCTAACCAATATCTGTTGTTCCTTTCGAAGTTTCGGACGGAGGGTATTATTTGTT
The DNA here is from genome assembly GCF_001483705.2 of Eufriesea mexicana. Taxonomy (NCBI): domain Eukaryota; kingdom Metazoa; phylum Arthropoda; class Insecta; order Hymenoptera; family Apidae; genus Eufriesea; species Eufriesea mexicana. The sequence goes on along the minus strand of NW_016908771.1, from coordinate 1,000,640 downwards.
AAGATATTATTTCTACGAACGTGTGTACACATTCGTGTCTTATAGTAATAGGCGTCAGAAAATGGTAACTACAAAAATTACCCATAGATGTCGTCGTTGTTCCTTTATTTCTTCAATAATTATTATTCCTTTGAACCCCGTGCATGGTACAGGGGGCACGGTGTTTTCCAGACGCTCGTGGAGCATCGCAGGAGGGACGCGCCCGGTTATCTCTCACGGCCTTCCGATTTAATTAAGCACGGTTTCTGCCCGAGCCAGGAACTTTCGATATTAGGCCCGGCTCGTATCTATCGGGTCGAGCGAGCAAACTCGAACCCACCCTCTGGCCTGATGGTGCACACGCTTGGCGGCTCGCACCACGCGCGCAAAGCACACACGTACGGCTCACCGACGGAAGAGAAACGCTCGCGATACGCCGCTTGTATGGGTGATCTCGTTTCCAAAGTCCGAGAGGAGGCAACGGGGTGAAGCCAGCCGGCCTTTGTTCACGGCGTTGGATCTGCCGGTGCTTTCATCCCCCTACCAACCCTATCCGGTAACCCTCCGTCGGACGCTGAGCATCGCGACGCCTCCTCTTCCCACTCCTCCGCCTTCCCGAACCTCGGCTACGCGGATCCCTCGCCCTTCCGCCCCTTCCACGTCTCCTGCGGCTCCGCCACGGCCTTTGTGCTCTTGTCAACTTGTCAAACTACCCCTACCGTGAGCTTCGCCGAGGCAGCATCCAATACCAACCCCGAACCAACCGAATCCTCGCTTCTCACCCTGCCTCTCCGAGGCTACTCCACCCAATATCTTCCTTTTCTCCCTTGCCTGCTCCTCCGCCGGCTCCCTTGCACGCCGTCTCTGTCTAGCCCGCAGGGTAGTTCATAGCTCCTGCTCTTTTCTGTCCGTCAGCCGACTACCACGGGTTGCCAGCCGGCTACCGGAAACGTATTTCCTACGGGAGAGGCGGCGGACGGAACAACGTCCGTCTCGTGTATAGGGCAGATCTTGCTGCTCTTCTCTCGATTATCGAAGGTTCCTCTGGGATAGGGCACTTCGTTCCTAGTTAGCGAGGGATATCGCAAGCTGTGCGCTCGAGGATCCGAGGTTATGGGATTTTTCTCTGCAGCTTGCTCTTCAGATGGTATACGTATATGCGATGGTGATCGTGATTGGGACAGGTTAAAAATTTATTAGAGTTTGTTAGAGAATTATTTTAACACTAGATTTTACGAAACCCCTCAATTTGACGGATAGGTTGCTTCAATTATACGATGATAACAGATTTAGTCAACGTATATTAAGACTGTTAACCCTTTGCACTCGGCGATATTTTCGTTACAGAAACATAGTAATTCGAAGACTTGCTGCCATAAAGTCGACGATATTTTCAAAACGATATCTAAGAAGGGCAGATTAATTGTAAGACAGAATTATTTTATCTCGATATTCCACGCGTCGTTGGACAATTTTAAATTTCAGATCTTAATTAACAATGATCTCTAGGATTTAATTAAATGGTGACTGGGAGTCGCCTCTCGAGTGCAAAGGGTTAATATTGTAATTGTTTTTAAATTAAACTAATCCGTAAACCTAGCGTTAATATCGTGTTGCGCAATGTTTGCAGAGGAGAAGACAATTAATTTGTCAGATCGAATTTGTAATCTAGTATCAAAATGAATTTTTAGTGCATTCGAACGTAAAATTGTTAACCCTTTGCACTTTTTCAATTTTTTGGCTAGAGAAGAGTAGAAATTCAAAGATTCTCTACTAAAAAGCTGAAGATACTTTTTCGAGTAAAGTAAATAAAGAATTGTATAATAACAGAATAGTAGCATTATTTGATTAGGATACCTCGTACACTGTTTCAGTACATTAAATTTGATATATTCGTTAATATCGATCTTGCAAATTTTATGAAATGTGCAAAGAGTTAATATCTAGAGGGGAAATATACTGGCAGAAGAAATTTCAGTCGAATTTTTTCCCAATTTTATTTTAATTTATTTTTATTTAAATAATATCAATATTCTTCTAAATGGAATCCTGTATCTCGTATTTAATAGAGAACCGTGGAATATTTTTCTCGATGAATTCTACATCGATATTAAAAAGCACGCGTTTGTAATAGCTATTAGAAAAGCGTATTCGACAGTGACGTTTGATTTCACTGGTCATATTTTTATTCTTCGAGGTTTGTTGATCGAATAACTAACAAAATGCGTCGGAGATTCTCTTTTTATTCGCGACCTTTGGATTCGATCCATTCGATATTAACTCATTCGCTGCGGGTTATTTGCGTTTGAATGTTGCCAAATAAATGCCAAATTCGCGCAATTTCGCAGAATTCATGAAACATATAGAACAACATTCCTGGAGTGAAGTTGAAACGTTTATCGTGTTTTATTCATGTAATTGGGCAGCGAATTGCGACGAATCTAAAAATTCGCGCGTACGTCATCCGGATCGTGATAAGAAAAACAGGAAGCCTTAAATGTGAGTCATCCAATGCGAATGAGTTAATATTCCTAATGGTGTTTGTAACATATTTCACAGAGGCCCATGAAATATTCCGTGGATTCGCGTTCCCCTCGACAAACTCGATATAGATATTAAACGCGAGTGTATCATCGCTATCGAGAAGGATCTTTTCTTGTTTCGTTCTTTTCTGTCGTTAATATAGCAAATAATAAAATTCTTCGAAGGTTTTCCTTTTATTCGCAACCTTGGATACCGTTCATTCGATATTAATACATTAGCCGCGGCTGATGTTAGCTTACGCCATTGCAAATTCTGATCTTGGTTGCCATTGACACAATTTTGAAGAATAATTTCTTGGAAGTCGTATAATATTATATATTGTATTATACTCTTGGAAATATGTTATTTTGAAATAAATTTATAATTTTTGTCATTGTCTCAATGATAGAAGTCTGTGATAATTAATTTTAATGCGATTTTTTATTTTTATTTTAATTAATTTTTGGTATTAAAAAGGTGAAAAATATTGTAATTTGTGTGCACTGTATGTTGGTATTAATATCATAGTTAGCAAAAGTGACTATAGTCATTGGATGCACTCGTATATCAAAAGTGACTATAATCAGCCATTGCAACGCTCTGTGCTGAAGATCACGATACTCATCCGTCAAAATATCGCATTAATCAACAGCTCTATAGTTAATTCAATTGCCTGTCTCGTTCAATTACAATTTGATTATCTCGACACCTATTTATTTATAAATCATTGCCGACTCGGTAAAAAAAATTCCAAATTTGATTCCACTCGTTCCAGTCTTCTCGCTAGTTAATCGAATGTGCGATAAATTTTTTCAAAGATTTTTATACGCTATTTTTCTATTCAATTTATTCGACATTAATCTTCCTAATGGTCTTCATATCGTATTGGACAAAGAACTTCGGAACGTTCCGCAGTGTTATCAAATATATTCTTCGATAAACTCGAGATAGCATGGATTATAGAATCCATACCGGCCTTTTCATTTCCCAGACTAGTTAATTAGTTGCACGCTAATCTTTTTCAAATATTTTTCTTTTATTCAATTTTTGGACAATTTTTGGATCCATTCGATTTTGATATTTTTAATGGTGTTTTAATCCATTTGCCAGAGGGCTATGAAATATTCCACGGGGTTACCAAGCATATCTTTTGATAAATTCGAGACATCGATATTAAAACGTGCTGATAACCCATTATACTTGATATATCCAATAATAGCATAGATTTTAGATTCCATTCCGGTCTCTTCATCCCTCTGATTAATTAATTATCTGCGCAATAATTTTCTTTTCGAAAATTCTTCTTTTATTAAATTTTCGGACGCGTTGCATTCGATTTTTATTTTTTTAATGGTGTTTTAATCCATTTGCCAGAAGACCATGAAATATTCCACGGGGTTACCAAGCATATCCTTTCATAAATTCGAGATATCGATATTAAAACGTGCTGATAACCCATTATAATTGATATATCCAACAATAGCATAAATTTTAGGTTCCATTTTAGTCTTTTCATTCCCCAGGCTAGTTAATTAGCTGCACAATAATTTTTTTCGAAGATTCTACTTTTATTGAATTTTCAGACCTTTTTCACTCGATTTTAATATTTTTAATAGTGTTGTAATCCATTTGCCAGAGGACCATGAAATATTCCACGGGGTTGCCAAGTATATCCTTCGATAAATTCGAGATATCGATATTAAAACGTGCTGATAACCCATTATAATTGATGTATCCAACAATAGCATAGATTTTAGGTTCCATTTTAGTCTTTTCATCCCCCAGGCTAGTTAATTAGCAGCACAATAATTTTTTTTCGAAGATTCTACTTTTATTGAATTTTCAGACCCTTTTCACTCGATTTTAATATTTTTAATAGTGTTGTAATCCATTTGCCAGAGGACCATGAAATATTCCACGGGGTTGCCAAGTATATCCTTCGATAAATTCGAGATATCGATATTGAAACGTGCTCTTTTCATTCCCCAAGCTAGTTAATTACTCGGGCAATAACCCTTTTTCCGAAGATTCTACTTTTATTCAATTTTCAGACGCGTTGCGCTCGATTTTAATATTCCTAATGGTGTTTGTAGCGCGTTCGACAGAGGACCATGAAATATTCCGCAGGGTTACGCGGCGTTCCCCTCGATAAACTCGATATCGGTATTAAAGCGCGCTCGCGCGTTGGAGCGCGATCCAAGATAGCCTGGGCACCATTCGCTAATTATATCTGCTAATTGTATAATATCTGTAGCCGCGCGCCGGCGTGTCCACGGGTGTCGCACGCACACCTATGCTTGTCGCGCGCGCGCGCTATGCCGCGACATATGTAAGAGCTAAACGTTCCCTCCGTGCCGGACATTTCCGCGATTATCGCGCCGCGATATCTGCGGCTCGCCCACCGTCGGCTTTCGCCTCGTGCACTTGCCCCGACGCGCGAAATTTGCATTCGCCTATTTCGCAACCATCTCTTTGTTTATCCGTTTATTCGCTTTTCCCTCGCCGCTCGATTTTCCCCGTCACCGCGAAATTTCTACCGCCTCGCCGGTAAATTGCTAATTACCCGAAACGCGATGAAAGTTCGAAGAACTTTGCGGGGTTAATTAATTAATCGAAGCACCGCGAATGTTAGGAAAATTATAAGAATCATTTATTCCTCGTGACTTTGAAAATTATACTCGGATGGAAAATAGAATTGGGAAGAATTATTTGAAACGCGACGAAAATTTGAAGAACTTACGAGGTTTATTAACACTAGATTTACGGACTGAACCAATTTGACTCATTAAAAATTTGATTACTATATATACATAAAATTTAAATATTATTTTTTAAAAACAGATGTTGGTTTTTAGTTACGTAATGAAATATACGTAAATGTCGATTCCTCTCCTCTGCAGACCACTTCATTTCGCATTATCAAATGTGGTATACCTATTTTTACGGTTGTGAGTCAATTTGACTCATAAAATGATTTAACAGTTAATCGAATAACACGCGAAGTTTACAGCTTACATCGGGCCTGGGCAACTTGCGGCTTGCAAGAACTAAAAAGTAAATATAAAAGAGATGTCGAGAACACTTCCATTCCATTGATAAAAAGTCATATTACTGACGCACGGAAAAATTGTCAAGTTCAAAAATCATGTAATAGAAGAAGATGTAAGAGCCTTCGTGCTAAATGTAACAGAAATATTTACGGAAAATGTATTTCGAAAATAGAGTTTATATGTTAAAAATATTTTTAATGAATTTTTTAATAATAAATCTTTCGTTTAAATTGATTTGGAACTATTTTCTTTGTAAGAAGCTTCAATTTTCTCGTATGAGTCAAATTGGCTCACTTCAGTAAAAATATGTATATAATCAACATCCATAAATCTAGCGTTAATAATAAATCTTTCATTTAAATTGATTTGGAACTATTTTCTTTGTAAGAAACTTCAATTTTCTCGTATGAGTCAAATTGGCTCACTTCAGTAAAAATATGTATATAATCAACATCCGTAAATCTAGTGTTAATTAGTTGAATCGCGATGAATGTTGGAAGAATTTACGGGGATTTATAATTATTCGAAGCGCCATGAATATTACGAAAATTGTGAGGAAATTGTGTCATTCGTTTCTAGTGACTTTGAAAATTATATTCGAATTGAGAATCGCGATAGAAAGATAGAAGAATTAGAGTTATTAATTATTCGTCACCTAGACAATCGTATTCGAGATGGAAGCAAACAAGGATAAATTCGAAAAAAATTTTCTTAATCTAATCGAAGACGTACGACATTGCTGTTTTATCGACTCAAGTGACGTTAACAGAAAACAATTAAAGCTATCCGACACCTCGTAGCGTTAATAATCTTCGCGACGTCCTGGCGGAGGATCAGTTAACCCCTCAACAATTCCTTTATTTTCTCCAAATTCCCACTTTAACCTCATCGAAACGATATCTCCCAATCACCTTCGTCAGCACTTGAAACTTCGATATACTCGATCAAAACGGTAATTAAATCAGGGTACTTGGTCTGGCTAAACATAAAACCACCCCACGCGGCGTCCACACCAACCCCGAAATCCCTTCAGCGGGATGAACCGTGCAATTTTTCCACGGCGTTGTCGCGAGGCTAATTCGGAAAAACGCGGCGTCGTTGGCCGAACGCGCGGCGTCCGCGACATAAATTAACCCAGGGGGTAATTATTTCAAAGCGAAGGCAGCTGGACGGGCCGGAGAGGGCGGTGGTAGAGAGAGAGGAAGCACGGGAAGGAGGCGGAGGTGGCCGGGGCGGGGTGGAACTGTTGGAATTTTTGACTCACCTTGTACAAGCTGTCTGTGCCGAGAGGCGAAGGAGACATACGGTGAGCGAAACTCTCGAGAGCCGGGGTGAGTCCGTGCAACGTTCCGGCCGAGCGAGCCCGCGGCTTGATTTATAGGGTGGCGTCAAAACTTTCCACTCTCCGCCGTGTCTCGCCGCTCTTATAGGCCACCCCCTTGCGTTCGCGACGAAATAAAGGTGAACCTTCGTAATTTCCGCGCTGTGCGCGAAGACACGTGTCCCCTACTCCGCCTCGTTCGTCCTTTGATGCAACCCCTGTTGCGTGCACATCTTGGCCATTTCGATAAATTTTCCATCCTGTTGTTGTGTGCAGGATCGTAGGATTACTACGGTGACATGGCGTGGCTCCATCTTGCGATTTTTATCGAAATTTGAGAATATTTTGACTCCTTTTTGGGGGCAAACTGACAAAGTTCTTTGTGGTATTATTAATTTTGTTAGTAATTTTGACAACTGCTTCGGGAAGATACGTGTTTTGTTACGCTTTCGTCGTATTATGGTGCCCCTGTTGTGGTGGACATCTTGGATTAATAAATTTTTTGAAATATAGCTGTGTATATAGGAAAAAGATTAGTTAATGGAATGAAACGAAGGATTTTTATCGAAATTTGAGAATATTTTGACACCGTTTGGGGAGCAAACTGACGAAATTCTTCGTGGTATTATTAATTTTGTTAACCCTTTACGTTCGACGATTTTTTGGTTAAAGAGGGGTGGGTACGAGTTGAAAAATTTTCTTCTACAAGGCTAATGAACCGCATAATAATTAACACGTAGAATTATTTAATTTCAATACCTCGCACACAGTTTCATTATCTGAAATTTGACATATTTATGAATATCGAGCTTCGAAATTTTATCAAATGGCGACTGAAAGGCACCTCACGAGTGCAAAGGGTTAATAATTTTGACAGCTGCTTCGGGAAGATACGTGTCTTCTTGTGCTTTCGTCGTTTCATGGTGCTCCTATTGTGGACATATTGGATTAATAAATTTTTTGAAATATAGCTGTGTACATAGGCAAAAGAACGAAGCAAGGAATTTTTATCGAAATTTGAGATTATTTTGGCTCCCTTTGAACGCCAAACTGACGAAATTCTTCGTAGTATAGTTAATTTTATTTGTAATTTTGATCTCTGCTTTGCGAAGATACGTTTCTTCTTATGCTTTCGTCGTTTAACCCATTCACTGTCAACTACGAGATATGCATTGTACTTATTGTTAGACCAGTGACCACGAGATATCTCGTACTCTGTGCTACAAGTTTAGATTGATCGCAATTGGTCATAGAATAAGTTTATAGCTAGTCGAGTTAGGAATTATTAGAAAAGATGAATGATTTTTTCCTTAACCTCTTCAGGAACGCATCTTCTTTAAGTTAACTTTACAATGATGTCAAAGCAGATATTATAAACTAGAATAAATTCCTATATTAGGTGTGATATTCGATAAAGTTTTTACTTTTATCATTAAGTAATTCTATGGTGAATAGTTCTCCAACTGATCCTAATTTCCTCTTCACTTATGACAATGGTAATTTTAAAAAACCGAAGGTATGTGTCAATATTCCTGAAGAGGTTAAAATAAAATCTAAATTTGTCTGACAGTAAATAGATTAATAGAACTCTTACATGGACATTCTGGTCAATAAATTTTTTGAAATACATCCATGTATATGCTCAAAAGATGATTCGATCGATACTGAAAACGAGAAGTTATTGGAATTGCACTGAACAAAGCCTCTGTCGCCATTGCGCAAGGAGCAAACGCTCGCATTCCTCCTCGTAATCACCAACCATGGCCACCTCGGAGTTGCTAATAAATTTTTTGCGACATAATCGTACATGCCATGGGAGGATTGCCCGGTGGCACGAAGGGAAGGTTCGATTTGCATCGGAAATGCGGAGTGATTAGGGGTTCTTTGAAGATCCGAGTGTGGAAGTTCCAGGTGTTAGATCCTAATGGGCAATTACTTTTCGTGGAAGGTGTTTCCTAATGAAGGGTTCGGCTGTCGGCGGTTAGGACCAATGGACCTTAAAGCAACGCGTAACGAAAGGAGTATGGCAGCGTTTTGGAAGCTCGTGTAGACCCTGTCTCGTCGGTCAAACACGCGTCCATAAATTACGAATTATCGCGCCACCCTAACCCTTTCGACTTCTGGTCCCCGTGAAAAGTACCTCTACCTTGCGTCATGAATTCTGATTAGTCGTTTGAAATTGCTCGCAGTAACCATAGCATATCGTCGCAACAACGAGTCGAAACAATTACTCCTTCTCTCCCCGTTCACGAAATCGCGATTCCTTATCGCGCTTTTAATTCACCGGCTTATCGCCAGAGTTTGTACGGCTCATAATAGCTCCGCCACTTGTTCCCGTGACTTTGTACCGTCAGAGATTGCCTTAATTTCTCGGTTATCTTGCCGCGACTTTTCAAGTTCCTCCAGGAAACTTGCGTTTGCTCCTTGATGGACCGCGAGATAGAACGCGCTGTCCTCCACGGACGGGTTATTAACAAAGTGGAATCTAGATCTGCTTGGAACCTCTCCGATGACTTTTGACCTCTTTAGCCAGGCGAAACTCCAGGTTCTCAGGAAACCGCTGCACGCGTTCCACGTGTGTACGCAATGCCACTGTTGGAGATCCTATCTATGTCGGCTTTCTCGCGCCACCAATTCACGCGTGTCTCTCGAAGTCTGCTTATTTAGAAGTCCTCGATATCTACAAGATTATGCGGATAAGGAGATCAACGATATGTTCAGTTTCTTGTTGAAGATCTCCAACTAGCAGTTCACGCGATTAAATTTTATTCGGGGGAGAGAGAGAGAGAGAGAGGGAGGTTATAAAGGTGACGAGAATGTCTTTACTGAAATTTGGAGATCAGAGTTGGACTGACAGAGCAGCATCTGAAAGCTGATATCATCGTGAATTCGTGTGTTTAATTTTTACATACAGGGAATAATTATGAGATTAAAATCAGCATCTCTTTAATAAAATTAAATTAAAAATACAGGAAGTAACGCTGTCAAGGTAGAAGTTTTAAAATCTTGGAACTTAAAATTCAAGATCGTTACAAATTCACTCGTGTAATTTTTACTTGTATAAAAAGGTTATAAATTTGAGAAGTGGCGTGGAGTTAAATATATTATACATAGGAAATTATAATTTTGTCAAAAACATTTAGGTGTTTCCTAAAACAAAATGTCTGGAACCATGTTACGAAAGAAGATTACGAAATCTACCAGCGCTTCGTAGCAAAGCCATATTCAAAAGTCAGAGTACACCTAACTATGCTAATTTTGACATCCAAAATCCGAAATGATCGCGTGTCCACGCACTTAACTCTTATCTGTAAAGGAAGATTGACAAAGGTTAGGAAGATTTCGAAATTAATTCGAAGGAAGGTAACGAAATTAAATTCAGAACCTAAGAAGCAGCTAACTAACCTAACCTCAACACCGCATTTCGAGGTCGTCATTAACGACCCCGCCGCTGTCAACGGTAATAAAAAAGACTCGTACAATTTCGTTGCTTATCTCGAAGCTTGGACCAGTTCGGGCCAAGTGAAACGCTTTAACGAACCAGCTCCAGTTTCGCCTATTTTCCAAAGAACCGTTGACCTTAAAGCCGAAACGAGCCAGGGTCGAAAAGAGAAAGCTGACAGCCGGGATCTCGTGGGTTTCTGCGAGGAGAAAAAAAGTTTTCACGAAAAAATGTGAAAGTTGGTCGTGCTGCGATTCTCGCAGGCTTTTCAACGCGTTCGACAGAAGCGTTGGGTGCTGAGCACCCCGCTGCGAGGACGGCGCGCAAAATTCGCCCGATCTCGGGGATGGTCCCTCGCTTTTCTCTTTCCTCGGTTTCTCTTCCCTCTGTTTACCGTTTCCACGTTTGCCGCGAACGGCGACCTGTGGCCGTTGAAATCGATATAGCGTACTACACACCGCGACGCTCCCACTGTTAGGGGTGACTTGGCGCGCGTGGAATTTTCTCAATTGATCGCTGCAAACCGGGGGTACACGTTGAAATATATCTCCCGACGAAATTTTATCCAGAATTTTTTTTTTAGTGGAAAAATGGTAATTTAGATTTTACAAAGTAGTTTGGAAATTTGTTAGTAAGTTACTTAAATTCGTTACTTATTTATTATTGTAGACAGTGGTTCCTGGGATACGTGTTCCGTGAGTGAACGTGCACGTTGAAATATATCTCCCGACGAAATTTTATCCAGAATTTTCTTTTTGTGGAAAAATGGTAATTTAGATTTTACAAAGTAGTTTGGAAATTTGTTAGTTAGTTACTTAAATTCGTTACTTATTTATTATTGTGGACAGTGGTTCCTGGGATACGTGTTCCGTTAGTGGATCTTTGAATATTCCGAGTAAAATTTTCCCCAATCGACGTTTTCGTATTTTTATTCGCATTTCACAAAATTTGCGTTATTTATTTTACTATCCACTTTGCAGCAGAAGGATTCTTTAATCCCTAAACTGATTTTTGCAAAGGAAAATTTATCGATATGCTGATTGAAGATTGGTAATTTAAAAAATAGTGACACGATATTTCAGAGGAAGCTATTTTTACCTGTGATTAAATTTTGGAATACATTCGAATCGAATTTCGATTTTACATGGGTCGACGTAGGTTCAGTCGTCTTTCTCGTGTTCTCATTTAATTCAAGGATAGTCCTCGAACTTTTCGGCAAAGTCCGGACGTCTGCGAACAGGATTTTATTCGACAGCTTGTGAATTCAACAAGCTTGATCACGACGATTTTAGTAAATTACACGCGAAAATCGTGTCTGCTTATCGCTCGATAGCTCCTGCATCCGCGAAGCTTCTTATTCGAATAATTTAACGCGATCGCTCGTACGAGAAGCATAATTCATTTGTTCGAGTCGAGCAGAGAATACGTGTACTTATATACTCGATATAATTTCGATACGTTTGACGAGCAGCTGTGTATGAAAAGATTTCGCCGATCTGCATACGAAACACTCGTCACCTGTCCAATCGAAGACATACCTTTGATTTGTTACATCCGGCGTGAAATCCATTTACCAGTCGCATCGAAACGTTGCATGAAAATATTTAAGTCACTTTGTCCACACCGGAGCAACTTCATTCTAGGAATATTTTGGATTTCGCTTCGATATCGCGACTACTTTTCAGCAACGCGCCATCTATACTAATTTCTATCAGTATGGATTCTTGTAGAGTAGGAAGCACGAATTCTAATCTTAACCCTTTGCACTCCACGACTTTTTCGTTACAGAAAAATAGTAATTCGAAGACTTTCTGTCATAGAGTCGACGAAATTTTTAAAATAGTAAATGAGAAATCATATGCAAATTAAGACGTAGAATTATTCTTCGACATTCCACACATCGTTAGGTAATTTTATATTTGATATATTAATTAACGACGATCTTTGGAAGTCACCTCTTAGGAGTTAGGAGTCACCTCTCGAGTGCAAAGGGTTAATACAAAATCCTACACAAGGGATAGCCCAAGAAAGATTTTTTCGAAATTAAAAAATCTTTTTTGGGAAATAAAAAATACTAAAAAATTCTTCTCTCTTTCTTTCGCTTGCATACATTTTTTCCAATCCAATTTCCAAACGTTGCAATCCTCTTTTTATCACTATTTTATATTATTTATTTTTCATACTTTGTTAACTTTAAATGCAATTAATTAAAATTAAATACATAGCATTGAGATTCGAATTGGCTATGACACCACGGATACAATTTTTTAACGCTTCTCGGTGGAAAATCTAAACGAAACGATATTCGAGCGTAACATCGGGGCGGTTAAATATGGAAAGATAAAGTAAGCGTGGAAGAGGGGTGGCGACCCCTTAACGGGTTTCGAAAACGCGCGGGAAAAAATAGAGAAGGAGCGCGTCCGGCGCTGGCTCGATAAAGGTTTCATTGAAACGGGTGTATCTACGCGGACAAAAAGCGTTATCGAGCACGTGGCCGGCGTGGATCTATGCGAGCGGGAAAGAAAAACAACTATGGCCGGGACAGGTCGTTGAAAAATACGAGCGTTGATAATCTCGGATGCAGAATTGAGAGGCGTCGGCGGGAAAAGCGGAGGGAGATAGAGGTGGTAACTGACGCGACGCGACCCAAGTAAGTTGTAAACGAACGGGAGAAAAAAGGAGCAAGGTGGGAGGGTAAAAACGTGCGGAGGGTGTAATACATATCGTCGGCTAGGAAAACACCGGCGGGATTTATCTGCCGACGTTCATGGCCGACTGTTTTCGACCCTCCGCGCCCCCGTGGCGCACCCCTTAAACCTGCAACGCTTCCCCGACCTCTGTACGCGCCTCCGTATCTAGCTACGTTTATTTAATATACCGCCATTCCGGTCGCTATACGGAAATTTTTTCGAATTAATACGTAGAATGTGCTATGCTGGCTACCAGTGGCCACTGTGTTTGTGTACTCGGTGATGGTCACTATGGTTACCGATGATAATTTTTTAAATTTATCGTATTTGTTTTGCTTTGGCCAACGTAAATGAATAGAGAATATTGCGAAATAAATAGTGCCCTATTTTTATTTATTTATTCTTTTCTTCGTGTTTCATCATTTATTGTATCCTAAGAATAGTGGAATTTTTTGTACGAAATTTTTTCAAATTAACATTTTGACTAACGTAAATAAATAGAGAATATTGCGAAATAAATAGTGCCCTATTTTTAATTATTTCTTTTTTCCTTCGTGTTTGATAATTTATTGTATCTTAAGAATAACAAAAATTTGTTCGTGCACTATACGAAATTTAACATTTTGATCGACGTAAAGAAATAGAGAATATTGTGAAATAAATAGTACTCCATTTTTATTTATTTATTTTTTTCTTAGTGCTTGATAATTCATTGTATCCTAAGAATAGTGGAAATTTTTTCAAATTAACATTTTGACTAACGTAAATAAATAGAGAATATTGCGAAATAAATAGTGCTCTATTTTTATTTATTTCTTTTTTCCTTCGTGTTTGATAATTTATTGTATCTTAAGAATAATGAAAATTTGTTCGCGCACTATACGAAATTTGTTCAAATTAACATTTTGATCAACGTAAAGAAATAGAGAATATTGCGAAATAAATAGTACCCTATTTTTATTTATTTATTTTTTTCTTATTGCTTGATAATTCATTGTATCCTAAGAATAGTGGAAATTTTTTCAAATTAACTTTTTGATTTCGCAATCGGCCGCGAGAGGCGCGGGACGTGGGGCCCGGTCCGTTCTTCGCGGTCAGCTGACGCGAGTGGCCGCTGACTCGGTAGGGGAAATGGAATTACGGATGCGGCGTGCGTGGAGACCGGCATAAGCTATTGGGCGGCCGGCTTTTGAGCGGCCTTGCAAACTGGTTTCCTGCAGCCCGACTCGATTATGCTAATCGTATATGCATGTTAGCATTTGGCTGATCCGCTGGCGTGTCGGTTCTCCGTTCACCGGTCCGGCAGCCGGCGTCGTTGTGTGCACGCGTAGCCGATCCTTTTCGACGCTGCGCGCTCGAGAAACCTTGATCGCGGCCACCCTTTAATGCCGACTCGACCTTCCGCCAGCTGGACACCTTCCACCGTGCGTAACGGTATTCCTCGCTGATTTCCCTCGGCTCCTTCTTCGCTCTCCCTCTCTCTCTCTCCGTTACTCTCCGAGGACGACTTTTCTTCCGTTCCACTTTTTTTTATCCCTTCCTTCCTGTTTTTATTTCTTGTAGAGGGGAGGGAGATGAGGGGTGTGGGATCTTCCTGTGTTCTGCCAATTTTTGGAATAGTTGGTGAATCGATAATTTGGAAGAAGAAGGGATTTTTTGTTTTTAGATTACCGTGTCTGCAACTAGATGTTATTGGATTTCGTGGAATTCCCAGTTTTCTTTGAAATAAAGTATCACAATTCTAGCATGGGGCTAGACTTCACTAGATGTGAATTTGATTGTCAGTATTGCCAGTATAATAATTCTAAAAGAGTATTAATGATTACATATTTTATAAATTTCGAAGACCTAAAATAGGGAAGCATGGAAGTGTCATAAAAGAATTCCCACAGAGCTGTCAAGAGAATTGTCAGTATTGTCAGTATAAGAATTCTAAGAGTATTAACCCTTTGCGCTCGAGAAGCGTCCTTCAGTCGATATTTGATAAAATTTCGAAGCTCGATATTAATTAATATATTAAAAATTTAAAATAATGTAACACTGTGTGAAATATCGAAATTAAATAATTCTACGTGTTAATTATCATACGATTCCTTATTCACTGCTCAGAAAAATATCGTCAGCTTTGTAACAGAAAATCTTTGAACTCCTATCCTTCTTTGGTCAAAAAATCGTCAGTGCAAATGGTTAATGATTACATATTTTATAAATTTCGAAGACCTAAAATAGGGAAGCATGGAAGTGTCATAAAGGAATTCCCACAGAGAATTCCTTCTGTCAAGAGAATTATATAGGAATTTGAAAGTAATTGCAAGGAATTATAATGAAATCGCGAATAGAAATTTTGAGATTTTGCAAAAATTCTTTAACCCAATTCGCAAATTTTACCATCTCGCGAACCTAAACCTAAACCTAAAGTTGCAGCGAATCACAAAGGAATGGCGAAATCTACTGTTCGGTACTTGCTTCTTCGATTTCAAAATGGCAGAGACGGTCCTCCATTGAACCGAGGAAGATTCACCAAGGCGTAATCGCGAAATGTACTCGGCAGACTTAACCTGCGCGGATCGAGGTTAGCTCGATTCAAGATCGCATTCCGGGAAAGATTCCGCCGGTGTTTACGCCTCGCGGAACGCTCCCGCCGATAATATCATCTCGCTGCATTCCATTCTATTTACGTTTCGCGTGCATCGCGGTTTCGGAGATTTACGGGCTGAATCGGTGGCAAAGCATCCTCGACAGGCGAGGGATACAGCGATTAGAACGCCAGCAGCTCGCAGCTATCTCGTTGCACCTAATCTCAGCTCCTGACGAGTCTACTGTTCCCTTGCCTCTGTCCGTCCGGAATAAGTTGCATCGCAATTGTCTCTTAGTCTTTCCTCGTTCATCTTTCTATTTTCTAATTAGAAAGCTATTTCTTAAACAACCATCGTTTAAAAGATCCGAATCGTTTCAACATCTAGTCTACGCTGCCAAGAGCTAGCCGTGACAGACAAACTGAGCTTGAAGCTGAACAAAAGGAATTGTCGAATCATTCACCTGATATTTCTCATTGTTTCCCAGTATACAGGACTTGGTTATGGTACACCAACGATTTTGGTTTTATTATCAACGATTATTCTCCATTTTCTCACGCGGATCACAGTATTCTTGCGAATTGACACATTAAAGAGGATGACAGAAAGTAGATATTCATAGTGAGGCAAACTCGAAGGTGTCTAATTTAATACGTAACAGGGATGATTATGGGTGCAGAAAAAGGTATATAAGAGTCAGTTATGCACCAACGATTTTGATTTTTACACCAACGATTATCCTCCATTTTCTCACGCGGATCACAGTATTCTTGCGAATTGACACATTAAAGAGGATGACAGAAAGTAGATACTCATAGTGAGGCAAACTCGAAGGTGTCTAATTTAATACGTAACAGGGATGATTATGGGTGCAGAAAAAGGTATATAAGAGTCAGTTATGCACCAACGATTTTGATTTTTACACCAACGATTATCCTCCATTTTCTCACGCGGATCACAGTATTCTTGCGAATTGACACATTAAAGAGAATGGCAGAGAGTAGATGCTCACGGTGAGGCAAACTCGCAGGTGTCTGATTTAACCCTTTGCACTCGACGACTTTTTCGTTACAGAGAAATAGTAATTCGAAGATTCTCTGTCATATAGTAGACGATATTTTTAAAACTGTAAATGAGAAATCATATGCAAAATAAGACGTAGAATTATTTTTCTTCGACATGCCACACGTTGTTAGGTAATTTTAAATTTGATATATTAAATAACGTCGATCTTTAGAATCTGATTAAAGGGTGACTGAGATGCACCTCTCGAGTGCAAAGAGTTAATACGTAACAGGGATGATTATGGGTGCAGAAAAAGGTATATAAGAGTCAGTTATGGTGCACCAACGATTTTGCTTTTCCCATTAACGATTATCCTCCATTTTCTCACGCGGTTCACAGCAATCCTTCGAATTGACACATTAAAGAGAATGGCAGAGAGTAGATGCTCTCGGTGAGACAAACTCGCAGGTGTCTGATTTAACCCTTTGCACTCGACGACTTTTTCGTTACAGAAAAATAGTAATTCGAAGACTCTCTGTCATATAGTAGACGATATTTTTAAAATTGTAAATGAGAAATCATATGCAAAATAAGACGTAGAATTATTTTTCTTCGACATGCCACACGTTGTTAGGTAATTTTAAATTTGATATATTAAATAACGTCGATCTTTAGAATCTGATTAAAGGGTGACTGAGATGCACCTCTCGAGTGCAAAGAGTTAATACGTATCAGGGATGATTATGGGTGCAGAGAAAGGTATATAAGAGTCAGTTATGGTGCACCAACGATTTTGCTTTTCCCATTAACGATTATCCTCCATTTTCTCACGCGGTTCACAGCAATCCTTCGAATTGACACATTAAAGAGAATGGCAGAGAGTAGATGCTCACGGTGAGGCAAACTCGCAGGTGTCTGATTTAACCCTTTGCACTCGACGACTTTTTCGTTACAGAGAAATAGTAATTCGAAGATTCTCTGTCATATAGTAGACGATATTTTTAAAACTGTAAATGAGAAATCATATGCAAAATAAGACGTAGAATTATTTTTCTTCGACATGCCACACGTTGTTAGGTAATTTTAAATTTGATATATTAAATAACGTCGATCTTTAGAATCTGATTAAAGGGTGACTGAGATGCACCTCTCGAGTGCAAAGAGTTAATACGTATCAGGGATGATTATGGGTGCAGAGAAAGGTATATAAGAGTCAGTTATGGTGCACCAACGATTTTGCTTTTCCCATTAACGATTATCCTCCATTTTCTCACGCGGTTCACAGCAATCCTTCGAATTGACACATTAAAGAGAATGGCAGAGAGTAGATGCTCACGGTGAGGCAAACTCGCAGGTGTCTAATTTAATACGTAACAGGGATGATTATGGGTGCAGAAAAAGGTCGGATAATTATTCCATTGACTCAGGAATCCATCAAATTGGGTCGTGACTTCGGAACCCGTCGTCAAGAGGGTTCTCGTCTCACCGCGACGAACCGGTCTCCGCTGAATGCTGCTTATCACGTGGCCGATGGTAAATTAATGACACGCAATTAATGCCGACGATGAAGCTATAATTGCGTTCGCGCGTTCCTCCTGGAAATAGACGTAAATATTCATCCCGCGAATCCTTCGGCTCATCGATATTTGCAAATTTCATCTGACCCTGTCCTGCGTACGGTCTCCTCCTTCTTGCGCTCGGACAAGAGTAAACAACGATTTATAATGGAGATGGGAGAGGAGGAAAAAGAAAAGCAAGAACGGTATGAATCTTCGATTACCTTTGCGCGATTCGAGATACGCTGATCGGGAATAAATCAAGCATCTCTTTCCACATTCTCTGCGTACTCTTTCTCGACCTGTGCGGTCTCCGTGATCCAAGGTTCGCAATTACGAGATACCGCGCATCGATCATTCCACCGCGGACACGGAATACCTAGAACTATTCCGGCGTATCGCGGCCGAAACGTTTATCAGCAGCGCCATCGGACGCAACGGAAGTTGGCAAAAAGGCGGCGGCGGCGGCGGGAGGAACGGGAAACGGCGGTCGCCGGGGCCCGATCGACGCGGCCGGAACAGGAATGCGCTTTCAAGGTCGTCGTTTTCTGCTCCTCCTCTTTTCCCAGCCGGATAGAGCGGCCACCGGTGGTGCGTGGTCGTGAATTCGGGCGTCTCCGTTTTACGAGCCTCTTTGCTTTACGACCGTTTCACGGTTGTGCAAACGACCGGCACGAGCTACGAGTCCCATAACTGTCAGATCCTGCCACCGTTCACGGTCAACTGCGGATCTCCCATGGACCAGCTGGCCGCGACATCTCGCCGCTTATTCGCACTTTCCCCGTCTACAGCCACGCCATTTACACCCCTCCATGATCACCGGTCGTTGGTCCGTCTGCTCTAGGGCTAACGGTACACTAGGGTTCACGATTTTCCTTTTCCTTTTTATTTCTTGATCGAAAATGAGACGGAATGAAAGTACAGTGCCGATAAGATCGGCAATTGGAGGATCCAAGTGAGAAATATCGATGGGATTTGCGTATTTGAGAACAATTTTTATTTTCTGTGGCATCATCCTGCATCAGGATCTATTATACTTCGAGAAAAATTGACGAGTTGTAGGGTTCCTCGAAATTAGGTTTAATGACGCAATGGACTGGTGTCATAAAACTTATAGAAACCTTGCTGACGAGTTCGAAAGTTAAGTTAGGTTAGGTTAGGTTTACTTCATTTCATCAATTTATTTTGCTTCGAGGAAAACCGATAAGTTGAATGATTCCTCAAAGTTAGGTTTAATGACGCCAATGAGCTGGTGACATAGAGCCTAGAGGAACCTTGCTGACGAGTTAGAAAGTTAGGTTAGGTTAGGTTAGGTTTACTTTATTTCATCGTTTATCGATCATTTGACTAGTTATACTACGTTTAGCGTTATTAGGTTATGCAGATAATTGAACTGATCGAGAGAACTGGTTTCAGACCTTGTCTTTGTTGGCGATGTTTCGAAGGGCGAAATTTCTCACAGAAAACCCCGAAAACCGCTTATTTTGTACCACTAAGAAATTTAAAATGTAACAAAGAGTAGAAATTCTCGTTAAATATTATTAACCCCCCACTACCACACGTGGGTGGCAGGATAGACACGTTGTTCTGTTTTATTTAAACGTTTTGCGATCGAAACGCGTGTCGAATGGCGTGCCTGTTTCATTGGAACGTGTCAATAGCGGAATATTTCGCGCGAAAGATAAGGGATCGATCCGTTGGTTATTTATTTAAGATAGGAATTGCGGAGAAAAATTGGGTAACAGTGTCGGTTGATCGCGCTGATGAGCTTGCGTAATTAATCGCTGGGGATCAAACGCGCCGATACGCGGTCGTCGGACCTAGGGAAGAGTCGGCCGCGATAACGGGACGACGAACTTGCCTTTAGAGAGCGATAACAACGGCCAAGAGAGAGCCTTTCCGTGGGACAAAGAAATTCCCCGGCAGGAGCCATTTTGTTAACTAGAGGCCATCATAGCTGCCTGACGTCACTTCCATATCCAACTATGGCGTCACGTGACGCTCCACCCTGTTTTCAATCACCTTGGACCCGAACCCACCCAGCTGTCAGACACGCTCCACCCCGTTTTTTCCACTCTTTCTGGCTATCGCCATCGCCATCTGCCGGCAATAATACGAACTCCTTAGACCTTTAAACGGCTAGTTAGTTTATGCCTCTTCCGGTCGGTGTCACCACTGGGCAAAGCCCAATGACCTCCACTCGTGTCCTTGGGGAAGTTCAGGGCTGTCCAAAACAGTTGCCGACGATCATATTTCGCGATGGACACGGCGAAACTTCATTTTCCCATTTCTCCTGTCATTTTCGCCTGTCAGGAAGTCGCCGTATCCGTTACGGATTCCCGCTACGCGATTAAACGCCGCACGCCGCGGACGGCGAGCAGCAAAAACGTTTTCGTTCGGGAAGACAATGCAACGAGAACGTTTCCGATAATACCCAGGCGTGACGTTTTCCATTTCAAACGGTTTATTACACGGCTCGCGTAACAACCATCTCGTTTAATCGCCGCGCGTACGAACCTTCGTAACCTCTGACCGAACTAACCTCAGTTTTAAAAGCAGAAAAATAACAGAAAAAAAAAAAAAAAAAAAAAAAAAAAAAAAAAAAAAAAAAAAAAGAAAAATAATGAAGAAATAAAAAAGGAAAGAAAGGAGAGAAAAGAGAGAAGGTTAGACGGAAGCGAAGGGTTACGCGTGGTGCGTCCCGTTGCGATGGAAACGAGCCGTGAGCCTGGATCGGCCGAAAGGGGCCAGGCGGGCCGAGAAAAAGGAAAAGATGGTGGCGTTACGCGGCGGAAGGACAATGTTGCCGTTTTCGTGGGGCGAAAGAATACGTAAAGGCGAGTCCGTAAAGCGGGAATTGAGTTAAAATCCTGCGAGAGGTAGAATTTATACGCGATCGTGGGCAGCGGCGGCGCGGGGCACGGGCAGAGGACTCCGGAGCGCATGGAATCGCTATCGGCGGCCATTCATCAATCCGGGGAATCAATACGCTGGAATTAATGAAAGCGCCGCGCGAACAGCGAGCTAGCGGCCGGAATGTTAATCGCGATCGTCCCGCGTCCGACCCATTCCCGTGTACAGCAAACTCCCAAGGGCCCCACCTCCGCCCGAACCCTTCAACCTGCCACCCTGCCCCCCGCGCCACCCCGGCCCGCCGTTCGATCCCTTGTACATCCGCCCCCGTCTCTCTCTCTGCCCGCGTGCTCTCTACCATTACCAACACGACCACCGTGCTGCCCACAATGCCGTCGCACCGTACATTCTATTCTCTCGTCTGGAATCGCGGCCCTTTTTTCTTTTAGCGCTAGCCCCACCGACCATCCTTCCATTCTCTCCTCCGTGCACACTTCTGCTTCTGGCCAATTTGTACCCGTTCCACGAATGGCGGCGCCTCTTCCTTTCCATCTACTTTTAGAAATTATACCTTCTATATATCCTAACCGGTAAATTACTCGCGAATGTTCCAAATAATTCGAGACTTTATTCGCTTAACTCGGCCGGTCCGATTTCGTTACGCTTAAGAATCCATACGCGTCTATATTATCGCATATTTCTGTTTCACCGAGTGGGGCACGAAGCGATCGGTACACAGACCCCTGCCTCGGGACACGGTGCGAGTCAGACTGCTAACTTCAGGTTCGGAAGATCGGTCCGGAAGATTGAGGCAGATTCAGCCGATAAAGAACCGACGCACCGTATAGCCGGTTTCGGACTTTTGAAAGCACCGGTACTGGCGCGAAATTTGAATCGGTCTCCGCGACTACGGCGTGATCTATCAATAAATTTATCGATAAAATTAATTTTACTCGTTAAGCCGTCTATTCTGTTCGTTGTGTCGTACGAGTCTCGCTTATAGGAACTCGCGTTCGTTCGGATGTAGCGTTTTCTGGTTACGTACTAACGAGTTGCGCGAAAGCCGTGCCGGCGTGGAGTGTAACAAAAAAATTAGTAGACTGGGGAGAATGTCGACGAGGCGTTCAGTAGCCGTGTTGCTTAATGGACGGGAATTTTTCCAAATTTAACGATCGTTTAGCCCGCCCACACAGAAGGGCCAAGCGGAGTTCGTCGTCTGGGCGATGGCCGTCACCGTGACGAGCACGTGTGTATGACTTCGCCTTCTGTCACGAGAAGTCACGAGTCAAACGGTACTGCGTTCCTTTAGTTCGTCGGACGAAGATCAGCGAACGGACGCTTTACTTCGTCTTCGCGAGTGCTTCGATGTACGACGTGATCCCGGTCCGAGCGTAATCTTGGCGTATTTTTCATTCCTTCGAATTGCCGTTATTCCGGATTCTTTTTTATTTCCCAGTCTTCGATACCGTCTGCACGAGGTACGTGGAATTAATTCGAGCCGTGTTTCCGGTGTTACAGGTGCGGCACAACTTCGTTAGCAGGGTGGACAGAGGAACGGAACGTGTCTGGAGCGGCTTGGCGTTTTGAACGAAGGTACCACACCGAAGAAGAACTCTGATTACCATCTTACCCCCCTCGTGTACAAGTTTTAAACCTGCCCCCCCACTACCCCGCAGCTTGATAACTCACGGTTCTGTAGTGCTCCAGTTTCTGGTTTTTTCTTTCTCTATCGATGAGTCCAGTGTGATAAACGGGCAAAGGAACGAGACGCGAAAGGGAGAGAGAGAGAGAGAGGGAGAAAGAGAGGGAGAGAGAGCGGGAGAGAAAGAGAGAGAAAGAAGGAAGGTGGAGGAATCCGATGATACGCTAAGTGATTCACGGTGATGTTGGTGTGATACAAAAGAGTGTGCGCGCGCGCGTGTTGTCCGAGAGTGTGTGAGGAGGGAGGAGTCGCGCCGGAGGAGGTGATATTACATGTATAAATAATAGAAATATTCACGTATACGTAAGGACGTGTGCCAGTGTGTCCGTACGCGGGTATTCGAGTACAAAGGAAGAGGAAAAGGGAAATAGAAGGGAAAGCAGAGAGTTATTAGAAGCGAAGACGATAAGGAATACAGGATTTCCCCGGTTCCGCGGACAGGGGAAAAGGCGGAAGAGGAAGAAGCGGAAGAGGAGGAGGAAGAGGAGTCGTGGATGAAAAGGTGCGACTTAGGGATCGCGAGGACTAAGTACGAAGACTAATTGCGAGAGAAAACACGTAAAGAAAACAAGACCGAGGTGGCATTAGAAGGTGGGCCAGGTGGGACAGTAGCATGAGTTCGTACTTCGCGAATTCGTACATCCCGGACCTGCGTAATGGCGGGGTGGAACACCCGCATCAGCATCAGCAGCACTACGGTGCCGCCGTCCAGGTGCCCCAGCAAACGCAGTCGGTACAGCAGCAATCACAGCAAGCCGGGGATCCGTGCGATCCCAGTCTCCTACGTCAGGGAGTGCCTGGCCATCACTATGGGGCCGCTGGTAGCCAGCAAGATATGCCTTATCCGAGGTTTCCGCCGTACAATCGGATGGACATGCGGAACGCGACCTATTATCAGCATCAACAGGAGCACGGCAGCATGGACGGGATGGGTGGTTACAGGTCGACGTCCCCTAGCCCCGGTATGGGCCACATGGGACACACGCCGACCCCGAACGGACATCCGTCCACTCCTATTGTCTATGCGAGTTGCAAGCTTCAAGCGGCCGCGGTCGATCATCAGAGTAGCGTACTCGATGGACCGGACAGCCCGCCACTGGTCGAGTCGCAGATGCACCACCAAATGCACTCGCAGCATCCTCACATGCAGCCACAGCAGTCCCAGCATCCGCAGCAACAGCAGCAGCACCAGCATCTTCAGGCGCAGCAGCAGCACATGATGTACCAACAACAGCAGCAGTCGCAGGCGACGTCCCAGCAGTCCCAGCCTGGCATGCACCCGCAACAGCAGCAGCAAGCTCAGCCACACCAAGGGGTGGTCACGTCGCCGCTTAGTCAGCAACAACAGGCCGCTCCTCAAGGTGCGGCCAGTGCCAACCTACCGAGTCCGCTCTACCCGTGGATGAGAAGTCAATTCGGTAAGATGGAGTTTCAATGTGGATGTCCGAAATGTGTTGCTTTGTTAACGCTAGATCTTAACTCGCCGTGATCGTTCCGATCCGTTTGCTAGGACAACTCGCTCCCATAGAGGTTGGATGACCGGTCCGGCGTGTGCATAGATTATCGGCACTTCGCGATCTCTCCTGGATTGCCTAAAATTCCTCCGCCACTCGCCCGAGAGAATAATCGGACTCAGTCGAGCAAGTGTTCGCGGTAGACACCGTCGAGCATGTTTATTCCAAAATCTTATCGAACCACTATGTGTCTATAAATCTAAAAGAGCAGGAAGCCTAAGAGAGTAGTACAAGTCGAGAAGCAACCATGTTGAATCTTCCATTTGCATCCGAATTACCATGTCCGCTACCTTGACCTCTAGCACCGTACAGCGAACGTCGCTTCATGGGCACGTAAAAAGTTCCTCTATCTCGAGATAATACGGCGAAAAAAAAAGCAAGGAAAAAAGAAGGAACACGAATCTTACATTCGCAAAGTCGGAGAAGGCGTGATACGTGAGGCGGTTGTCGAAAATAGGCTCAAGGCTTTTCCCGCGCGACCAAAAGGTTCGGTAGAAAGCAAGATTTCTAGAGAGGACGGCAGGTAGTCGGCCGCTTTCAGATTTATGCAACAGTAGGTAAAACTAGACCACATTCGTACGGTTCGCAAGCCAAGATTGGCATAATGTCTCCAGTTTCTAGGTATACCGACATCCCGAGTTATTTATTGCCCTGACCTTTTAGCTCTCGCTGGTTTCACCACACGTACGTGTATACCTCCCCATAAAAGTTCTCTTGCTGGCTGCGTCCGCGTTGGCTCCGCGGCTTGGCAGAGTCTCCGCTCATCCACTTTTATTCCCATGATAACTCGCGGCTGCTTGTTTCCGCTCGATGTTACGCTGAACTAGTTCGCCTGCCCATCCTCCTTTCCCTAACAGCACCTTCTTCCGTGCATAAACTAGCCACTTTTGTTCCACGAAATCCGAATCCTTTCCCGGAGTCGAGCCGAAAGAGGGCTTCCAGGGGCCCACCTGCTCTCT
This sequence comes from Eufriesea mexicana, assembly GCF_001483705.2. Taxonomy (NCBI): domain Eukaryota; kingdom Metazoa; phylum Arthropoda; class Insecta; order Hymenoptera; family Apidae; genus Eufriesea; species Eufriesea mexicana. Next base: position 975,470 of record NW_016908771.1, on the reverse strand, counting down.
CGAGTACGACAGGCAAGGTTTACCGAAATTTTCTCGGGCAACCGTGACTCGGAAGAATCACAGGGGTAATTTCGGGCTAACGAGTCGGGAATTTATGACACGGCCATAACCAAGTGATAATAGCCGTTCCCCTTAACCCGGAGGTATCCATCCCGGGTTGGGTAAGAGCACAGGTTCCGGCGCTCCATTGCGTTCGCTCTTCTTCCCCTCACCCCTTCTCCTCGTTGCTCCAAATCCGAGGAAACGCCGTAACCTTGCAAGGTCAGGCTTCCTCCATCCCTTTTTACCCCCTCGTTACCATTGCATTCGGTTGCTCGATGAACTTTGGCTAGTTGCAGTCCTAGTTACTCGCCTAGTTAGACGTTCGTCCGTTCGAGTCTAGTTGGGAAAGTGGATATTCTCGAGAGGTGTTGATTTTCGGGTGATTTTCTAAAAACTGTGTCGTCGAATGTTCCTCGAGTTTCATTTGCCCGTGAGTAATCGATTGGATATTTTTATCGACGTATTTTGTATCCTTAGTAACGTTCGGTAAGGTAAGCACGCGAAACCATCTCTCGGTTTAGTCGGAAAGCTGGTATCGAGCAGCCCGATTGGCCGATAAAAGGCTCGGTTCACGAATGACGAGACTGCTGGTCCATGCTCTCTGTTGCCAGTCAAAGGAAGAAAGAGGATCGAGTGCCTGAATCTGCTCACAGATGTCGGCACGCTTACGTCTTTGCCCCGCGTCGTCCACCGATACGTTCGTACCTCGTGGTTTATTTTGTAACCGTATTGATTTCTCGGGATCTTCGTCGTGTCTTTTCACGCGCGTATGGAAACCGTGGAAAAGGCTGTGTTTCCACGAAGAGGTTAACAAAGGGGTTCGATCGTTGGGTTATGTTCGAGATCAGCGAAATAATTTCTATGCGAGAAATTCTCTGCAACGAACGGTTCCGCCATCGCGCATGTGTTATGCGTTGTATTAGCCATTGGAAACAAGTTGGATCGAGTGACTTGGATTTCCAACAAGCTTCTCTGGTATCTGTTCTCGATACCCAATCGATCTGCGATTTTCCACGACTATTCGTCGGCGTTCTTCTCCGGTTAACACTATCCATTAGCTCCGCCACTCGATCCTATTACCCTTACAGGTCTACCAATCATGATAAACTTCATATCAATTTATCTAGCTATCCATTCGTGGCCGTGGCTGCCCGTTTCTTTCCACGTTGCAAAACACCAGCTGAGCTAAGCGTGCTATAAGCAGGACTCCATGAATAATGCATGGCTCAATTTTATAGATGCAGGTGCTCTCCCGGGCATTTGCCCGGTGAAACCGCCGAGATTCCCTGGCACCTTACGCGGGACATTTGCGTTACATAGGTTAGGAAATTCCGGCATAGTTGGCTGGCTCGCGAAACTCCGGCATGCGAGTGCGCATCGGTGTCGTTTACTGCCGAACATCACGAAATGCTCGTGAACGTGCACGACTTTCAACGTGAAAGCCTTCTCTGCGATGTTCCTTTGCTCCGGCTTTGATTTGTTGCGCCGATGATTTTCGTTTAACGTCTTAGCCACCTGTCGTGTCACGTGACAACCTCTGTCGTGTTACGGCCCTGAGCCTCGCATAATTAACGTCCTTATCGCGAATGGTAATGTCGATGTGCGTTAGAATGCAACCGGGGTTGCGCCGGTGTTGACAAAAGGTTGAAAAAGTAGCCGTTTAACGAGCTTGCACCGTGTGTTCGTTTTATCTGCGAAGGTGTCGCTGTCGTGAAAACTGCGCGCAATACGCCAAACTATTCCGAATATCACGGCTAAACATTGAGTTCCAGTGACAAATTAGTTAATACTAGAACTATCAAACATGTCAAGATAACGGGTTTCGTAGGTTTCGTTTCATTTTTCCAATTACAAAATCAATATTGACTTTCCTCGAGATAAGCGGAGAGCTTGCGTACACATATTTATCTGCTTGTTATTATTTATCTGCATATTAAATATTAATAGTCGCGGTGTTAAGGACACGGAATATCGTTGATACTGAATATTAATGCGAAACGTGGCGATTTAAATAGAGCGAAAAATTTCATTCACTGTTAACCTTAGAACTCGTGATAGTGGGGGCGCCTGATATACGTACATTTCGCAAAACATTCGGTATAAGCTTAGCAATATACGTGGTCAAACTCATAGGAACGAAGCGTCGCGTGAAATGTGATTTTTGTAGGAAAAATACGTAAATTTAACGTAAATATAGGCTAGGGGACGTTCCTTCCCCCCCTAGGGATTCGCGAGGAGAGTAAAGACTTCTAGGGAATTTCTAGGGTTAGTACTTGGCGCTTGTACACACGGCGAGGCATGTTTTCATCGGAGTCGTATAATTCCGTGGACGTGATTCCACTCTATCTTCCGGATGCACCGACTCTGAACTTCGGTTAATTGTTCATCGTCATCCGTATCTCGCCCTCGCATGCTATGCGAATATTCATCGATTAGCATTTTCTTTTTCTAATTGATTCTCCGAGTAGATAAAGCTGAAATCAATTGCGGAGAATGGTAGCGTCGGTGCATCCGCGGTCCGTGATCAAGCTAATTAGCTTGATGGAAGAAAGGAACGTCAAAATGGACTCCCATGCGGACGCGGCTTGCTCATACTGCAGGTTCGACCATCGGTAATTGCGATGTAGCAACAGCAACAACGGGCACACGCGTTATCTGCCAGGCCTCGGCTTATCCTGCGAAACGCATTATCATACGAAAAAATGTAATATTTCTCGTGGCCAGGGTCCATGAAACGCCATCGCGATGCCATAAAAATAACACGCGATGAGGTTATAATTCAGAAGTTCCAGCCACCGTGACGTTTCGAGAATTCCGCCGGATCCTCTGGATAAAATAGATAAAGCCTCGAAGGAGTAATCGTTTTCCGTCTGCAAATCAAATTCCCAACGAAATCTCTCACTGAAATCTGAAAACTCTGACTGACATCGGTTGTAATTATCGATATTGCGCCGTTGGTCGTCGAACGAGCGACGATTCGTGCGAATTCGCCCGTTGGTACGAAAGAGAGAACCTATCGGCGCTGGCGATGCTTTTAATGTGCAAGATAATTGCGATCCTTTTGCGTGAAAAGATTTATGATATCGAGTTCCTCCGACTCTGCCTGCCTCCGCTCTCCCCACTCCCCCACCCCCCTCGCCTCGCCCAACTCTACCCGCTTCCCCTCCCTTGCAAATAAGCATGCAGCGGTGCAGTTATACATAGGTGTGAGGCTTCCGTTATTGCGTACACGTGTACGTGTACGAGCGCCACATTTCTTATGTAATCCGAGTACTGACACGAATGCTTAGCGGACGAACAAAGTACCGCGGCGAAGAAACCGCACTACCGTCGAATTAATCGCGCGAAATATGTACGTAAATGGCCAATAACCGGCGCGCGCGCGCGTAATGAGGAATTAAAATGGCCCTCGCTGCTCCCTGCTTCGTTTTTATTTCTCGTACTCCCCTTTTTTCTTCCATTCCCCCGGCAAATGGAGGGCGCAGATTTATAGACTGGATACCATTTGTTCATCGAGGCACGTGACCGCGTTTATCTCGCGAAAATATGCCGGATATTAGCGCGCGCGTTTCGCTGCCTTGCGTCCAGAGGTCGTGAGTGTTTGTCGCGGTGGCGCTAGCGTCGCCCGGTGACACGTCAAACATGGCGGTTCGTTCGAACGGTTCGTAATTCCAATTCGACATCTCGTGTCTCGTGTACTCTCGACGAGTTTCCTTGTTTCTCGAGTCGAAACGTTCGAGTTGCACGCTTCGAACGCCGACGGTTAATCCAAGAAACTCTTCTTTTTCTCTCGACGCGCGGGATGTGTAAAAAGATTCCCTAGCTAGTAACATGTGGCAGGCGTACAGTTTTAATCTGCGGGGAACTGGCGGGGTCGCGGCGATCAACATTCTCATCTCGAAACGCGTTTCGTTCTAGTCCGCGTTCCGTCAGACAGCAGAGATTGCTGCCCGAAACGATGGCGGCTTCGTGAGATATTCAAAAAGAGATGGAACCCAGAGGGGCAAGAAAGGAGGAGCGTCGAGGAAATGACGTGAGAGCGAAAGGCAGAAAAGGAGGAGAGGGAGCGCGGGCGAGAGCGAGAGGGAGAGAGAGGAAGTCGACTGGCGGAGGGTGTAGGGACGGTGACGATGATGGATGGGTCCACAGAAATCCTATGTCCGTTTGCTTTTTGGGCCGCCGCCATGAACTCCCGAGACAACCATGGACGATACCGCCGCCGGGATATGGGTATCTGCCCGAGCTCCACGTATAAATTAAACCTCGAAATTTGGGGAAATTGGGGCGAAAAGGGGCTGAATCGAAAGCCTTGTCGTGCGCGTGGAATGGGTGCTCTCGCGGGCGCCAGAAAAGAACCTTGAAATTCATGGCCGAGAGATTAATATAGGTTAGGAATTGGGAGTCTTCGGACACGCTCCACTCGTGAGATTTATAATTTCTTACTCGTAACATATCGCCATTTTACTTTGATTTTCGCTGTTTTGACTCTTCGTCTATTTTTGTCGTTTCATTCGTTAATTTTCTTCTTGCAATATTTTGTTACATAATTATTTTAATTCCTCGCAGTAGGAAGCGTGCATCGAGTTGTTCGTGCAGACCCACCGCGATTGGAACCCGGGGCAGGTGTAAATGAAAAGGTGGAGGCTATCGTAGACAAAGTATAGGACACCAATCCCAATGATATCCCCTTACACAAATGCATACGTCGAGTCGGCCCATTCTCGCTGCTCATTATCTCGACCTTCTAGCGCTCTTCTCCGGGGCTTTCAGACTCCGTCTCCTTGTCCGGTTCTGTCTGTTCGTCTGGCCGAAAGACAAAAAAAGAAGGAGAAGAGGGAAGGCCTCCTATCAGATACTCTCTGCTCTCCTCGGGGGCTTCTAAGCCCCCTCTATGAGTGTCAGTCGACTTGACGTTCTTCTTACTGCGGCGGCGACTTCTGTTGAATTCCTTTTTCCCTCGTCCTCCGCGAGACTTCTTGGCCCAGGTGGCTGCTCCGAGCTTAGGACACTTCCACTTCGCGGTACCTAGTTTCCTGGACGAGACTAATCGCGGCCAGCTGCTCGAGAAACGCACCTCGCCGCGCTCGAAATCGATCGGGGGACTTTCCTCGTCCTTCATCTATGATCGCCAAGGACCTGGAACGCTGGCGATTTTTTCCTAGATCGAAGATCCAGGAAGTTGGCGAAGCCTGGAACGCGACCCTGCTCGCGACGCTGCATAAACAACCGACGAAATTCCTGAACGATGGTTGTCTTGACGGCGTGGCGCGACCCCTATGCGGAGGCAACGCTGCCTCCCGGTCCTTTTGCCGGGCAAAAAGCGACGCTTCCCCCCTCGGGCGAAGAAAGTTCAACGAAAACAACGTGACATAAAGCAGCCTAGGACGGAAATACAAAAAGTAAGACGGATTGCCGCGCTTAAAATATATGGAGAGTCAGAGACGGACCCGGGACTGGGGAACCGGAGGAAGTTCGATCACGTGTTCGGGATTAAAGAGACACGCGGACCGTTTCGACGTACTCTCTGCGTTCGAGTTTCGCGTACTTTTCTACGACGGATCGACGAACGTCCAGGTAATCCCTGCGCTCGTCGATATTCGCGCCTATTATAACAAGCCCCGGAGGACGAGTCGAGCCGAGTAAAGCAGCTGAATCTCCGAAATACCCGTTCTAGAAGGTTTTCCAAGGTGGTTCACCGGATTCCTCGCAATTAATCTGAACCTCTGTCAGCGACGTCGACCGGTCATATAATCCGAGAGGCTCGTGTAGCTAGAGCCTCGTGCAGGGAGGCCGGGAGAGGGCGAGCGATAAAATTAATGGGATATCTAGGGTATCTAATCGAAGAGCGTTTCAAGGCCTGGCCTTAAGGTGGCCACGTAAAGCTTAGCTTAATTGGGCAGCGAGTGGTGGCCGCGCCTTATTAGCGGGTTACAACATCCGGCTAGCTGTTCATCTGAAAAGTCCTGCATGTATCCTGCGGCGGGTCTGAAAGACCAGTCGGTCCGGAGAGTAGAGGAAGAGAGAGAGAGAGAGAAAGAGACAGGGTGAGGGAGAGAGAGAAAGAGAGAGAAGCGGAGAAGCGGAGCAACTAGCCTATAATAAGCCGTACGGTTGTGTACGTTCTGTTCTGTTCCGTTCCGTTCCTTCATGCTGCGCCAGTGAAGGCAGACCCATAAATCTCTCGGGCATACTCCAGGGGACATTTGATCCTTGCGTAACCCAACGCCGTTAATTTATTGCCCCGCGTTTAAAGTCACCTCCGTCCGCGAGAGAGCAACGGCTACGCCGCCATCAGAACGCCGGTTCA
>NW_016908771.1:965456-969084 GCF_001483705.2 Eufriesea mexicana | reverse complement strand
GCTCTTCCGGGACTATCCAGAGGAGAGTTGGCTTCTCGAGACCCACACACGCGAGACCTTGGCTACGCGCGTCGTCTCAGCTGTTCCATGCTTCCACTTCGCGATGCTGGATCAACGGTCGTAAAGAAAATCTCACACCCTCCGGTGCGCAGCGTGGTCGTGTTTCCCACGACGCGTTCGCACAATGAAACCGCCATTCGATGCTTTTCAACTGGTAAGAATGCATACCGGTGATTAATTTGCCGGCGATCCTGCAAGCAGATAACGCTTTCACACCGTCCCAAGGACTCGATTGCGCGAATAGGATTCGTATCGAAACCTACGTTCGGTTATCCTCCTTTGAGGAAAGGAAACAACGAGGAGACGTAATACACAGGGTATTTACGGTCTCAGAGAAAAATCGTGCGAAATTCGATCTTCGTAGCTTTCGCGGAACGCGAGTTCTAGGGATTCTGGTGTCCACCTGTTCGTCAGGATCACTGACCAAAGGCTCTGTTTCTATGATTCGTCGAAGCTCGTCACGTGCTCGCGATGCGCGCGCATTCTACTCCATTATACCCGGCACGTGAACTCGTTACGTTTGACCGCTATCCCGAGGTATTTTCTTGCAGGTCGAAAGATCGAATAGCTCGTTTTCGATAAATTCTGTAGTTTACATGTCGATTAAGTTTTCTGCTCACGTCGGGCATAGAACGCCCGTTTAATTAAGCCCGCATGCTCGGCCAGCGAGAAAATGTCCGATGTCTAATTCAGCGGGCGGACGAGGCTAATCAAGATTCGAGTCTTCGCCGCTGGAATCGATTGACTCCGAACCAGACAGCTGCATACGTAAGTCGAGAGGATATTGCCAATATCCTTACGCTACCATGTTATTAGGATAATAGTTACTCGCGGCGGGACTAACGCGAGTGTCCATTCCTGGTGCCCCGGGCGTTTGCATAACATTATAACATATTTTTAGGAACAACGCAGGGTATACTTAGCTCTAAAAGAGTCTATAAATTCTATTTTTAGTTTTCCTTCGATACTCGCCGCTGTGTATATTGATTCGAATGGCGAGTCGATGGTTCCCTTGCACATTCCTCGAACTTAAATTTAATTCGCGACGAGAAAAGATCTGGATGATGGCATTCGCGGCGTGACTATCGTAGAAATCTGTTTGACCGACGGAAACCGTGGCACCTCGTATTCGTCGTTTCCAATGGGACGCGCGATCCACGCTAACGCTTGGAACGTGGTCGCAATTAGGCAATAAGGACTGTTATCGATAAAGAGGCACGAACTAATCGGCACGAGCCAGCTCGAGCGTGACTCGACACCGTTTCATTATTCCGTGAACGCTTTGATGATCTTCTGGGTTAGGCTACGTAGACCGTCTTCAAGAGGCACCTTCATTAACCGGCTGACGAATGAACATTAATAAGCCCGGGCTTCCAAGTGGAGGCGCGTTCGCGCGCGACTCATCAGCCTCTTTGATGAAACCCGAGATCTATGTTTATCCCGGGCATCCTTTGATTCGCTGACTAGGACTCCAATTTTGCGGTGAACACGGAACGACGTATTTTCGTCTTGATTGCCAGGCGTTTGTAAATTGGACATCAAAGAATAGGTAATATTAGAAAGTTTAATTCTAATGGATTTTTAAAAGCTCGGCTTATTCCCGCGGCGCGGTGTCTAGATGCTGGTGACGAGCAAAAAACCGTAGGCCGGGATGCAGAGTAATGGCTGGCCAAGCGGGCAGGGAATCAGGGGAAGCTAGGCGAAATGGTTAAAAGTTATAAGAAAACGCTAGAGATTGGTATGTTGTTAATTTGAGAGCGTAGCCCGAGGGAGGAAGAAAGAAGAGGGCATGTTCCCAGAGTATCTCTCCTTCCCTCGTCGCTGCCCTCTTCGTCCGGCCGAGCAACGCAGAACCCCTCGAAGAAGAATCCTCTTTCTCTCTCTCTGTGGAGGAGAGTCGCCATCCGTCTTCATCGGCCGACAGCGCGACGGGCGGCGTTTGCCTCGAATGCTCACCAAGGAGTTTTCTTCTTCTTCTTCTACTCCTCCTCCTTCTCCACCTCCTCCTCCTCCTCCTTTTGCTCTTCCTCCTCCTCCTCCTTTTGCTCTTCCTCCTCCTCCTCCTTTTGCTCTTCCTCCTCCTCCTCCTCCTCCTCCTCCTCCGCCTCGCCCCGCTGCTGCTCTTCCTTCTCTTCTGCTCATCCCTTCTCGCCCCCTCTTCTTTTTTCCCTCCCTCGTACCACTCTGAAATATTCTCGTTTTGCCCTCTTGCACTCGTGTGGCAACAGCTAACCTAACCCTTTGAGATTATGCCTGGCGAGAGTGTACGTGCCACCAGCCGCGCATGTACACACGCACACGCGCGGTCACAGAGACGTTGGGTCCGCTGCAGAGTCCAGCTGGTTCTCTCTGTCCGTCCGCGCTTCTCCCTTTCCCTTGCTCCCTTGGCAAGTACAATTAATATTCTTGTTCGGGATTCGTGTACCGCCACACCGAGCGCAGATCATGTCACGGATATCTGTAAGGTATCTATCATACGCGGAACTGCGCCTACGAACCGGCGGCCAAGAGCTTTTTCTTCGTTGGACAGGCATTTTTGTTTCGGCCCGACCCCGTAAAAACTTTCCCGCGTGCCGAAGCAGGTTGCGGCCGCGGCGTTCATTAAATATCTCGGATTGCGGCCTCGAGCTCTCCCCGGCTGAGTGTGCGCGCGGCTAACGAAGCGTTCGCGTCTCCATGGTCCTCTCGCTGCACGCCATGGCTATTTCGAGTCGATCGGGATGCCGGTCTACGCCACGATCCGACGATTCGATGCATTTTCTTCCTCTATTTCGGGATTACCGTTGGTCAGGGTTATTCCAGGGTACGCGTCCATGTGGAACAGGTGTCGATCCCAAGGGACACCGGTACTTGGGTCTGACGGGGTAACCATCTTGGGACGCGAGCGAATATTCTTTCCAAAGGCATCAGTGTCTATTCGCGCGAAATTTTACGTGAAATATACCTTCCAGTATTTATTAGTTCCCAAGATATCGATATTATCGAGTCTATTGATACTATGCATTGCTATGTACACGATATTCATTGGACTATACACTGAACATCTCAGAGGTTAAGTTCAGTAACTCTGAATCGATATCGTTGCTACTCTAGTTGCAAGTAGCTACTTGATAATCTTACTACGACGATATTAATACGCGTATAGCTAGTATTCGATGCACAGTATCGAAATTTTTGATCGATATTTTGAAAAGTAACAAATACGCGAAGCTGAAAAGTACATAGTTTGAACAAACTCTACCAATCCATCACTCCTCCCAAAGTTCCCTGCCGGTCGGCTACTGATGCCTCTCAGAAGTACAATAACGCAAATCGGTGCTTCGCGGTGTAATAAAGAAACTTAGATAGAACTAAGACTCCGGTGTACCGGTCGCCTCGCATCTTAACGTGAAACCGAGTTTCCAAGAACGACATCGAAATTAGAACGCGCGTATAACGCTCGACTCAGGGGCCGCAGCTTTGAAATCAGAGTACTCTTCAAGGGTAATCCTCTTCCACTCGCATTCGCCGCGTCTCTGTGAAATATTGCCTAGGTTCCGTGGAAATCTGAAAAAAAAAAAAAAAAAAA
>NW_016908771.1:934271-964974 GCF_001483705.2 Eufriesea mexicana | reverse complement strand
GCCTATGTCTCAGGGAAAATCAAAAAAAAAAAAAAAAAAAACAGAACGAAAACGAAAATTAGAAAAAAGCGAGACGGGAAGGGAAAAGGGTTGACGGGGTTCACGGTTGCACGTGAGGCGTGTTCGATTCTACGATGAAGGACACGAGTTGGTCTACATCCAACCTCCGCATAAGAGGCTAGCGAAGGTAGCCGAAGCGTAGCCTCGATTCGCGCCAGATCTCTGACACGTATATATTCGTAGCCAGGGAAAAAGGACGAGAAACGCGAGACTAACGAGGAATCTGTGCGGTGATTTCCATGTTTCAGAGAGGAAACGAGGCCGGCAAACGTACACCCGATACCAAACCCTCGAGCTGGAGAAGGAGTTCCATTTCAACCGATACCTGACCAGGCGGCGGCGCATCGAGATCGCGCACGCACTGTGCCTGACGGAACGGCAAATCAAAATCTGGTTCCAAAACAGACGGATGAAGTGGAAGAAGGAGAACAAGACGAAGGGCGAGCCAGGCTCGGGCGACGGCGACACCGAGATCTCGCCGCAGACGTCGCCGCAGGGTTGAGAGATCCCCGTCCACCCCACTCATACAGCAATGACGCTTATTTTGTCGTGTTAATCAAGTTGCTCGTACCAAAAAAGGAGAGGACAACGTAAGGGATAAACGGGATAGAGACGAACGTGGAAGAGAAATGAACGTGGCCGACAGTGTGGATGGAAGTGAAGACGTGAACAGGACGATGACAAAGGGACGAAGGGATAAGGACAGAGAGGGAGAGATTGCGCGCGCGAGAAGCAGAGAGAGAGAGAGAGAGACGGAGAGAGCGAGACAGGGAAGGGAATGCGAGATAAGAGAGTCGGAGGATCGGAGCGGAAAGGAGCAGAGAGGGACACGGACCGTGTATAAAAGGAAAGAAAAAGGAGAGGAAAGGGAACCGGACACACGAACGAGTCGGATGAAGATTTATAGGGACGCGCGAACTTCTAATAATCACGTAATGCCGAGGAAAAAGCGGAGAAGAGAGAGATGGATTGGATCGGATCGGAGGAAAACTGGATCACATGCTAATCAGAACCGCGTTAACCTCTATTACATTTAATCGAATGTAATTGTACTAAAGCCTATAATGATAGATATAATTTGGCAGAGTAAGAACGACAGAGAGAGAGAGAGAGAGAGAGAGAGAGAGAGAGAGAGGCAGAGAGCATGGGAGCGAGAGAATGCGTGAGAAAGAGAGAGAGTGTATGCGAGAGAGAAGAGAAGAGCGAGAGCGAGAGCCAGAGTGCGAGAGAGAGAGAAAACAAATATACGTACTTTAAAACACGAGTGACGTGAAAGTTACGCGAGTTGTACGAGATCGATCCTTGTAATTGTATAGTAGAGTATGAATGAGCCTCTGTGAAAGCGTGTACAATGACATGTACGTATATATACGTGCATATACGTATGAATATATAAATATGTATACATACATATATATGTATACGTACAGAGCACGAAGCGAAAATGCGAGGTACGCGAATTCTACGCAAGGACGAGAGCGAAGGGCGAGTATGAGAGATCTGTGTTGATCGCGAGATGGTGAATCTTTCGTGGAGAAAACGTTGTATCGCGTGGAAAATTATCCTTTAGGAAAGCGTTTTATTATTTATTCTCTTACACGTCGTACACGCGTAGAGTCCGTAGTGCGGTTAGATGATAAAAGAATGAAAACTAGCGAAAACAGGACGGTCGTCCAAAATCGTGTCTCTATTTAGCGAGTAGATGAACGGTTTAGTGTTCTTTAGAGGATCGTTTAGATAGGTTTTTCTCTATAATACCGCGGTGGCTCAGCGAGGGTTATTTAGTAATCGCGAACGTGCCAAGTGTGATCTTCGAATGTGTGTTTCTCCAGTGCCGGGAGGATTCGAAATGGTAAAGAAGAACGAGGGACGAAGTTCCGGTAGAAACGATGGCTGCACACTTAACTCTATATCCAGCTAAGGGACGAAGTTACGGAGGGCTTACGCAGAAGATGAAGGGACGAAGGAAAAATCATTGCGATTCGATTACGTTGTCGTGGAACCAGTGAAATATCAGTGTGTGCTTGTACGCAATCCGTTAAATTCCAGTGATTTTTTGGTGATCGATCGAATCTGTCGATATGCCAGTAGTCTCGGCCAATCGCGAACACGTCGAACGAAACGTCGGGGAATCCTTTTCTCCGGACAGTGTGCTGATCGAATGAATGAAAACAGTGCTGTTAGGAGTGCGGAGGCCTCCGGCGGAGCAGAATCGAACCTGCTTGACATTTCTTCATCAGTGTCTCATCGCAAGGTCAGTTACCAAATTCTATACTTGATTGCAATTCCCTGTGTGTTCATTCTCGCTCATTTCTTTTTCCGACTTCTTCGTTTCCGTGATTCGAATACTTGCTCGAATAATATTCATGGTCATCCTTCGAGTTTGCTCCTTCGATCGTATACTGCTTGAAGAACATGTCAAAGTGGACCCTCTTTATTTATTCTCGTCAGGCGTGCAACTAAAACATTACGGGTAATGCATCGCTGTGTATTATAATTATGCATTTCTTTCGCAACCAAAAGAATCGCGGCTACTTGAGAAAAAGGTGTTTCCCAACTTACACGACGTCCAGTCTCCTTTCTATCGGAAATATTCTTCTTAACTTATTCGCAAGCTTCGTTACGCAAACGTACTACAATGTCCTTCGGAAACTCGTACACTTTGTTGCGAACACCTTTCATCAACGTAGATGGCGTCACGGAGTATCTGAAAACTGTTTTACGAATTTGTGATACACTATTCGCTGCGTTTTCATTTCCCTTGTAAATATTCGAAATAACGTTTAAAATATTCGTTAAAAAACGGAAAAAAGAATAAAAGAAAAACGACTCCGATGAGAGAGATCCTCGATAGGACCAAAACTCGGGGAATCTTCGGGGGCGAGTGACCATTGAAAATTTACTGCTGCTCCGCGAGATACGAGGCCAAGTTACCAAGTGATGTAATTCGTAGCATATTTTTGGAATAGGATGCTTTCGGCATGAAACCGCTTGGCACCTTAACAGCGAACCTAGAGAGCAGAGCCGCCAACAGAAAACGCTATCCCGCGTTTCCTTAATTCGAAGCATTTCTCCACGAGGAAAGAAAAATCTGAAAGAATAAAAATAGCAAGAAACACATCCTCTCGTGATTCGATGAAATATACTGCGCTGTTCAAGACTACTTCCACTCGAATAATTTTCATTCACTCACAGACGAAACGCGAACGATGTTCGATGAAAGACGTACAGTCAAATCAAATACGGTTTACCTATAACCTAAACGCGAGCGTGCGAAGTATGCTTGATCAGAGCAGCTTTAATGGTAAATAAATCCAACTCACTGTTTTACCATGGGCGCGTAATCACTGTTTGAATGCATGTCAACTATGATCCCTGTTCCCGGTAGCTCGCATCCTCGTCAAAATACGCAGCAGCTCTGTTCAGATGCTCGCGTCCGTCGAACGCGTTAAGCGTGCCAAGCAGTGACCAAACGCACCATCTGTCGGCCCGGTCGATAAAATACTCGCGATCGATGACGGATCGACGACGTCGAATCGTGGACTCCGGACAACGGCGTCGTCGCGTCCTTCTGCCGGGCTGAAGACACGTCGGAGAACTCTGCCGCGGCGAATTCTTGTGCTGTGTTGTAAAACTTAGATCGACATAATTTAGTTTATACCTTGTATACACGCAATTTAACGATATACGTAATAAACGATAATTAACGAATACGTAATAATGTATAAACGATGACGATGATGAAAAAGACGGTATTTAAACAGAGCGAAAAAAAAAAAAAAAAAATGAAAATGATTAAAAAAAAGAACAAAAAAAGAAAAAAGTTAAAAGGAAATAAGAGGAATATAGATGTACATAGGAGGAAATAAACTGGGGATCTCGCGAATCTCGTTTACATGTAGATCGCGCACGGGTTCGAAGAATGTTCCCGTGGGACGCGAACGGTGTCCCGCGAACTTTCTTCCGGCCCGTTCTCGCATTAACGAGAGAAAAAAAAAAAAATAAAAAGGAGAAACGATCATGCGGAGGGAAAGAAAAAAAAAAAAGAAAAAAGATGGGAGATATATGGAACTGATATACGTAATACATGGTCCAGCTCGCGCACGCGCATCGATTGAGCACCGGCCGGCCTTTCTTTCTCGAGAGATTTATTTATGTATAACTTTTTGTCCTTGAGGAGCAACGAACTGTGAAAAACGGAAGATCGTCGACGATCGCTCGCTGTCTCTTGCGAACAGTTCTTCTTTTTTCGGGGGGAAGCGCCGAAACCCGTACGTTTACGGTCAGGGGTCGTGATTCTAAATTGCTCGGGCAAATTGGCGTCAATTAAGCTCGATAGCCCGTCGAGGGGCTTCGCGTTGCTGTCGGTATGGGTTTTCGTGAAAGTTTCAAGGAAAGAGGAACACCGGCGATAAATAACGTACCTTCGATTTTCGTTCTGATCTACTTACCGCGAATTCTTTTCTTTTTTTCCTATATTTCGCTTCATTGTGCCTAGCCACGCCGGGCTAGCGAGACAGTTTTGCAGGTTAGGAAAAGGTTATCTTTGTCCTAGCTCTTTACATCGAAAGTTACTTAGTGAAGATATACGCACTTTCCGTATCGCTGTTCGTTATTGAAACGGACCTCAACGAATAGAATGCACTTCATTTTCTTCGTCAGAAATATTTTCACACCACACGTCCGTAACACATTCGTCGTACATTCGTCGCACATTCGTCGAACTGTCAACCGGTGGGATTTTTTGCTCTGTCGGTGAATTCGAGATCGACGCCGATTAGTCGTTAGCTTTTTACCATTCGAGCAAAAGTTATCGATCGTATATCACGTTGATTAGCAACTTTTCTCCCTTTCTCGTCGAAAATTGAGGTGTCGCCTCTCGCATTATCGATTACACCGCACGCCGTAAAATCGATTAATCTCACACGATTTAGGTGCGATTTTTGCACGTTTCGCGGTAGGTAAGTGAGACATGTGTTAATTCTGGCTGCATTAATCAGTGATACCATCTATGTAGGCCAGGTAATGGCCGGCATTGAAGCGTAGGGTGCGGCTTTCGAGACAAAGGAAGTATTTATTGCCCTTGCGTCATACTATCAACTGTTACGACATAGTGGTCAACAGTGTAGGCAAAATTTCACGCATAAATGCCTGCCTGACAAACCGTTTTCAGAGACTTTTCGCGGGCACTAGGTTGGCAACATTAATCCTCGTTGCATGTTCAGTTGATTGGCAAAAGCACGTTCACATTGTTGTGTCTCAATTTATATGTGCATATGTTTATAACGGATAGCTGAATCGATCGATCGGAAATATTCTTTCTACGGTTCTTTGTTTATTCAAGGTCTCGCGGGGCGCGTAGAAACGCGAAAAATTTGTTTGCTCTTTATTGGTAAATTTATCACCGGTATTTCTCTTACCAGCAATGGTTCGTGACACGTGAAAACAGTATTGTGCAATAATCACGCGGCGTGCTCTACGATAACCGCCCGTTACTCAATCTTCTATTCGCTTAATCGCCCGTCATTTCGACAGAATGCAGTTTTGGAATCGGATGGGAAAAAGCAAGAAAAAATATCACTATTCGGTGTGTCAAAGCAGTTTATTATACGCCGCGAGCGATCGCCGTGAACACCAGTTTAGCTTAAAGTGAAAATTTTGTATCCATCGGATAGCGAACTACTACTTATATAGAGTAAATATATATGTATAAATGCGAGAAAAGAAGAGAGATAAGGGAAAAGAAGAAATTCCTAGCGTTAACCGGAATGTGTAAAATGCAAATTATATATTTTATCTTTACTCTTATATAGTCGCGTAAAAATTAAACAGATATACGTAATTTAAAGAAAGGTGAAAAAGAAAAGCGGAGAAAGAAAAGCGAGTATACCGTGATTGTGTGTGAGTTAAAACGAAGAGGCAAAGAGGATTAAGGACGAGTGGAGGGGAGTAAAAGGAAGAGGAAAATAACGATAGCAACATGTGCGTACGTACGAAGTGAGTCACTAAGCTAGCGCTTAATCGATAAGGTTAACGTCTAAAGCCTAAGTCTTAAGTTGATAATTAAATAGAATTAAGGAAACGGGCATGTCGGTTGCAGCGGGCGGGGGCGATGGTCGTGGAAAAAGGGGATAAAAGTGAGAAAAAATCGTCTGATCGAGAAAGTGCTTTCGGTCGCTGTTCTATGTACCATGGGCAATGCGCAATTAAGTAACTAGCGTGGGGTTTGCGATCGTGTATATAGTCAATGTCTATTTGGGGAGCTCGCAGACACCATCTGTCGGATAGAGGATTTAAAATGCTTGATAAGAAATAAGCAGCTTTCGGTATCCTCCATATTAATGTAGTACCGCGTAATATTTATTGACGCCATGTTGCGCGTAGCAAGGTGGGATTTCCTTCTGTTTTCGATATTTCTCCAGTAAATCGTTTTTCCTACATGTATCGTGTGTGATTCGATGAACAAAGTATGACGAGTCTTGCGGTTCGAAAAGTCTCGCGTTGAACGTTTTTATCCTTACCGTTTAAACACGTCATTAACTTGTCCGGTTTGATTTGATATGTGTTTACGATATATACGAACCAAGAATATTGTTTAATGCATTTATCCTACGTTTTCAGCCTTACTCTTCGTTATCTAAGTACAGTGTTCTTAAGTAGTTCGGTACGGACGAGGGATAAAGATATCAGAATTGGCAATTAACTATCAAACCACGTCCTCGCACGCCCATGCGCCGAAGAGTTCCTGACTACCTGTCACTCTCCAGACAGGTGTCGCTAGTTTCGTATACCTTTCTAGGTACTCTGTATATCTATCAAAATACGTAAAGAAAAAGGGAACGGTAGTCCATCGCCTCTCTATTTCAGTCAAAGCAAAATCCATCACTCCGAGTGCTGTAACTTAAACACGTTCATCATGCCGTACAATTCAATGAACCGTCTTTTATACGATACGAATGGAAATGTGCAAAAAAAAAATAAAACAGAAAAAAAGGGAAAAAAGAGAAGAAGAAAACACTGACAGCCAACAAAAAAAAAAAGGAAATACACGATTACAAATGGATTTACAACTTCATATCGGTAAAATAGTGGAAAATTTGCTACACTCGATAAGGACACGCGTTTCGGAATATTCATAAATTTATTTCCGGCTGTGTAGCCCCTCGGTTGGATATTTTTTTTATTTCTATTTTTATTTTATTCGTACTTTTTTTTTCCGAACAGGATCTGTTTCAAATGGATAAATCGAGAAACACGCGTAGAAGGTTGATTATGCTTTCGCGTAGCCTAGACGAAGTATCGAAAATGCTCCTCCGTTTTACACGCCGCGTTTAAACATCCGACTCGACGACTCGGTCACTGTACATTCGATGCATTTGTAAATACTGGTAATCGAAGCAGCAGCAGCACCTATCGCTTTCTCGGCCGCAATTAGGACGTCGTCACTGTTTCAGAGAAATCTTTTTCCCGATTCGTCAAAAGTTTCCTAGAACGTGTTGCGGTCTCGTCGATAATTATTCCGCTCCGTGAAGACTGATAGATCCGGTAATACGCGACGAAAACGGTATTTACGCGATAAAGGTTGAAAAGGTAGCCGAGTATAAATAGCATCTCGAGATTCGTTTGCCGCGAAATAATTTGCGAGGTGATTTACGAGGTAATCACGAGGTGTCGGTGTCGTTCGGAGAATGGACTCGGGGTTTTTACTTTTCGAAATTCCGTCGGCGGTGAAACAATAGTACTTATCGAGGTTGCTCCGATTTTCTTTGAAACGCGGCGAAACGTGTCCCGTGTCACGGGGGCCGCCCTGTTAGAAGAGAAGCATTGTAAATAATTTCATGCGAACGAAGCGGGCGCATCGACGAAGTTTTTTTATCGGCGGGGCAATGTGAAAGGCGACGTCTGACGTCGTGGCATCGAATCGCGAGCCGCGACCACTGTATACGATACCGCGTAGGTAAAGTAGGTACCTGTTTAATAGAGTAAAAAGATACAAAGTAATGGTAGCAGAGAACTAATTAATTACTATTTATTGATACGGTACTGTAACGTTATACGAACAACGCCATGGCATACGGACGATTCGACCACCCTGGATGGTCTGATTGGCTGTAACCGTGACGAGGAAAATAGAGTAAAAGGATGACAATATTATTAAGAGCCGCCACGTTGTCGTCCCCAGATGTACTTGCGATCGCTCCAGTGTGTAGCGCCCTTATGCTTTCTTTCCGATCGAATCTCGAAACCTGCATTTTGTAGATATCTATTCCACACACACACACACACACACACACACGCGCGTGTAGACGTCTCTATCATTGTCTGTACCTATAGATATCGTTACACGTAGATACCTATATTTACAGATTCCCCTACGCAAGCAGCCAATACCGACGCGTTTTTGTGAATAGAGCTTAAGATACCGTGGCATCGGAATTAAGTACATCATTTTTTTTCGCTACATCGGCTGCACACTCGAGCCATCAGTGTTACGTGGACACATTGCTCCGACCGACCGGTGGAACATTCATGTACATGTTATATTATACAGGAACATATTACACGCATACACACACAACAGCCGCGCACGGACGCACGTGCACACATACGCAGCAGTACACGCCCAACACACAAAAAAGACCGGGTACAACGCATTCGTTTCGAAACGGTTACGCGGGATGCGGAAGAAAAAAGGAAAAAGAAAAAAAGAAACATTTAGATAGGGGTGTGCCTACAGGCCGAAAAATATGTAGGCAACGCCACTTTACCTCGAATTATGATAAACGTATATAATTATTTTGTAGTGTCCCGCATTATGTAAACTAAATGTACACATGAGAGAGAAAAAAAAAAATAAGTATGTCAGCGAACGATGTTGTTCATGATAATGATGATAATGATGATGATGATGATGATGATAATGATGATGATGATGATGATGCAGATGATGATGATGACGATGATGTTGATGGCGATGATGGTGACGACGATTACGATAATAACGATACGATTGCAATGACGAACGATATGCACGCGAATGAGATATGTATTATGAGTAACGACGACGACGATGACGATGGGAAACGATAATAGTATTATACGCTATCATGTCGACAAGTCTAAACCGTATTGTATTATATTATATAAGAGTCTGTCCATATTAATAATAATTATATTAATTATAATAGCTGTGTTTGAAAACGAGAAATAAATTGTGGTTGAATATGAAAATCGAACGGAGTGCGAAGCTCGCTGCGGAACCTCGGATCACAGCCGGATGCACGTTTTCTCTCTCCTTCAACTTTCGTTTCCACGTCCGACCGAACTTTATCGATCGAGCATATACGCGGTTGAAAGCAGTCACGTGGACTGCTGGTCGGGCTCGTTCGACCCCGCTCCGCGAGATTGATCGTGCCTCCGTCCCATGCTTTCTTTCCTTTCCATTAATTAACCAATTGCTAAAACCTCGTCGATTCGTTCGTTTTAGCGCCAGCCGCGCGTATAATTACGCTACCGGGCCACGGGATCGCCTCTCCGGTCGTGTGTGTCTTCGAATATGCCGGATAAATAGCCGCAATTATCATCCGCCGTTCCCTAACGCCTCAATGATGGTCGCGAGACGCCGTTAAATTCGCCGGCCATATATCTCGACTATAACCTAACCTCAACGAGACGCCGAATCTCTCGATACGGACAGCACCGGATGATCGTATCGAGCGTGTAACGCGCATCGATGAAATTAAATGGAAATTAGAACGATGGAATAACGACGACCGGCGAAGGTGGTCCCGAAATTCCGGATGATCGATAACCCTGCTGCACGCCGCTCTAATTCCCGGCACGTGACGCGGCCGAGAGGTGTTGGCCGAACGACGCCGAAATGCGGGTCGATCGGCCGGGCGTCTTTCACGGTCGGGCGAAAATATCGCTGGTCCGCGGCTACGCCACTGGCACCCTTCGAAAAGGTTGCCCGGTAACCCGAAGGTTGCATTTATACGAATTGTGGCGGAAGGAACCATTGTATAATCCAAGATGGCCTCCACCTCGGAGAGGATTATTATTGGCTAATACGAGGCAAGAGGCTCCGCCTTGGCTCACGGCTCGTGACGGGATGATTTATTGGGATTTCTGTCTG
Organism: Eufriesea mexicana; assembly: GCF_001483705.2. NCBI lineage: Eukaryota > Metazoa > Arthropoda > Insecta > Hymenoptera > Apidae > Eufriesea > Eufriesea mexicana. The sequence goes on along the minus strand of NW_016908771.1, from coordinate 954,779 downwards.
TTCGCCCCTGCGCTGCAACGAACGTACCGTGTGCCTAGCTTCTAGGCGGCCGGTACGCCTGGAACACCGCGATATTGGATTTCGACGTTTCGCCCAACTGCAGCTGCAACAGCCGCGGATTTCTTCTCCACGTCGCAGGGATGTCTCCATTCGAGCCCCGTCCACGTGCAATTCCGTGCCCCTTCGCCTGACCCAATTTACCCCTTCCGTCTCGACGCTTTGCTCCTCTGCGTTGGTGTCCCTTTTCCTCTTTCATCCCGTTTTTTCCCGTCCATCGCGAAATTTCGAAAATAATTTAGGAACACTGGTCGATCTTTTGGTTGGAGCAAGGTGCAACTGGATTCTCTGAAATTCCAAGCTTCCATGCTTTTCGTCGTTTTCGAGTTATGCGAACTGGGTGAAGTCGACTGGGGCGTTTGTCAATCTTCCGTCTTCGTTCGATATTTATGGTCAAGGCCGTTCTGTCGGCGGAATTGCTCGTATTAACTCGCTGCTAGGTCACTGTACCTATATAGATAAATGCACTGTATACTCGAAGGTAAGTATATTCCAGTTCAATTAATTCTCCCAAAACAGCACAAAGAAGAATCGAGAATAAAAAGACCGGGAACGAAATTTGGCAATCGACAGTTGAAAGGACAAAGGGAACCGATGGAGATTGCTTGGAATTTGAGGGAAACGAGACAAGGTCGTGTGCACGCAGGGAATCGTCACGGAGTGAGTATCAAAGAGCGTGCGCAATTTAAGAGGGAGAAACGCGCGCGCTGACCTTTGCCAATTCCGTTGTTGCAGGTGCATCCAGGTTGCAACGTAGGATGAGAAGTCGGAGGTGGCGGAGAAGGAGGTCGAAGAGGGACGGAAAGAGACAGACGGACAGACAGACGGAGAAGGGAAGAAGCGCGAGGCGGTGGAGTAGAGAGCCGGGAAGATAGAGGGGCTCGGCGGGAGGATGGCGGTCAGAATTTATGGCCGCTTTATCACTTTACCGGCCTTGCCGCGTCTCCTTTAGCCGTGAGGAGGGCAGGATCTCACGATGAACTTTGGCACTCGACTCCGCCGCACTCGACGAACGGTGAGCCCCTCTAACTTTCTTGTTTACTCGCGTTTCGCCGGAGAGAGATTACGCGTACACCTGTTTCCTCTTTCTCCCTTTCCCTGCCAGCTAGGCACCGAATCAGACACCGTTTGGGAATGGAAATTGCCCATCGGTGTGACGATCGCGGCGGATCGAAGAGTCCCGGTATTTCGATTACCGCGTGATCCATATTCCATTCTTGCGTCGTGTTTACTCCTCGCGATGTATTTATCGCTATACCTTATCTCTGCCAATTAATCGCGTCAGGGTACGGGGACTGTCGCGGCAGACGGGATGCAATTGGGCCAATTCGACGAGCGAAAATTCCGGGGCAACGAAGCACGCGTGTGTCAGCCCTCTCGCAGGAAGAAATCGGCGCGCGGCGGGCGTCGCGAAATTTACGCGAGGCCGTCCAGGCGTCGTGACGCGCGTACGACTGCATAACGCATAAAGTAACCCCCATTAACAGACCATAAATTCAATCCCTGCGGCACCGTTGTTATGTATGAGCGTCGTTAGTGTTAATAGAGTGTTAATTGCTCCTATACCGCTCTCGATTCTGTTCAGGACGTAGGTGACGGAGCCGCTGATGGTGGTAGAAGGCGAGACGGACGAGCGGCGAGAAAGAGGGACGAGGATGGAGCACGCCAGTAGAGAGAGACCGTAGAGGATTCTCGGTTGCGTGCTGTCCAGCTACTACTAGCGCCGTGCTTCTGCTGTTTTGCATAGGGAATGCATCAATTTTCGGCGCTTCCCGTTCACAGATCTCTCTCTTCCTCTTCTTCCTCCTGTCACTCCGTCTCTCTCGCTCTCAGCGCCACCCTCTCTGCCCCTATCTTCGTACTCCCTGCCCCCAGCGGAGCGCAGCCTAGCTTCCGGCACGCACGACTTCCACCGTTACTCCCACCATGGATGGCATAGTGTTTCGCGTAACCGTAATTCGCGTCGAAGATAATTGATATCCCTACTGGCCGCTTCCCTCGGTCAACGGACCAGCGCCGCTTTCGTGACGTCTGCAGTAACGATGATCGTTCGCGATGTGCTCGCCACCCCTCGATGGATCTTCGCTACGTAATCGGCCCAATTGTCACGGATTTACGGTTGCTTACGTTCATCCCGGTAATTTCCATCTTGATCCTCTACCGTCAGCTCAAGTCGTGACCACTCGCACTTGACCTTAGGGCTCTAGCTAGGCTGAGTTAGGAGATAGGCGCTTTAACCTAGCAATCAGCTGTCAATCGGGATTGACACGAGTTTACGGATATCTTCCGAGTTCTTCACGGTAGTTATCTACTTATGTGATTATGTTAGTCTATTCGATCTCGAGATTCGAGGCTAGTCGAGGAGATAGGCGTTATAACCTGGCAATCAGCTGTCAATCACGATTGACACGAGTTTGCTGATATCTTCCGAGTTCTTCACGGTAGTTATCTACTTATGCGATTATGCTAGTTTACTGGATCTAGGGATTCGAGGCCAGTCAAGAAGATATGCGTTATAACCTGGCAAGCAATTGTCAATCAGGATTGACACGAGTTTGTTGATAGCTTCCGAGTTCTTCGTGGTAGTTTTCTACTTATGTGATCATGTTAGTGTACTCGATCTCGGGATTCGAGGCTAGTCGAGAAAATAAGCGTTATAAGTTCGCAATCAGTTGTCAATTGGGATTGACACGAGTTTGCTGATATCTTCCGAGTTCTTCACGGTAGTTTTCTACTTATGTGATCATGTTAGTGTACTCGATCTCGGGATTCGAGGCTAGTCGAGAAGATAAGCGTTATAAGTTCGCAATCAGTTGTCAGTCGGAATTGACACGAGTTTGCTGACATTTTCTAAATCCTTCGCGGTAGTTACCTATCTATGTGATTACGTTAGTCTACTCGATCTCGGGATTGGTGGATAGGGGTAGACGGTGTTAAAATAATTTTGGAAATAAATTTAGGACAAAGCGAGGCACTCGTTAAGATAAAAGTGGTACTTGGCGGGAGGAGATAAGCGTTCGTCATAGGTGGAAATATTCAAAGTTGAAGCGGAGCGCGAGAACGGTGTGGCACTTGGGTCGGATCATTCGGTACCGGTGTGGAGGAGCTAGAATACATAACGTAGAACGGGACATAAATCAATAATATCGCCGCTCCCTCTCCTTCCTTTCCTCCCCCGGGACACGGCGGTGTTCCCCGAGCAGCGTCTCTCCTCTGCAAACCGCCGACCGACGCCGGCGTCTCTCTCGCAATCAATGTTCGCGTCTAAAGCGTCACAAACAATATATGACCTCCGGCGTTCGACGATTAATACGTCCTGTCGCATGCGTGCAAAAGTATTTCCACGACTTAATTAACGAATCAATCGGCGCGCGCGTCCACGAGCCGGTGCATGCCGCGAGAATTATATTTCCACGATTCCACTCGAGCTTCTGCCTGCTGTATCCTTATTCCGATGCCTCGTCAATTATTTCTCCAGTATTCGCCGTTTATTGACAACTCGATGACGTTTAGCAAGAGGTTAAGTTAATAGGGCATTGCTCGTTTAAATCCACTGTTTAAATTTCCAGTTGAATATATTCTCGTTGACAAGGGTTAGCTTTGATTTGATGTGCATCGTATTAAAACGGATATTTAGATTTTTGTCCAGGAAAAAATCTCAATTCTCTGGCAAATCGTTTCTTTGTCATTTCTGTCATTGTTCACTGATAATGTCAATTGGCAGGTTCTTAACTTATCATTAACACTTTGACTGCCACACACTTTTCATACAGGACTCTCAGAAGGGCCACGAAAAATGTCCAGTAATTTTAAAATACAACGATAACTTGTCAAACAATATAACAAAGAAAAAGAAAAAAATGGTGAAAATTGTTAATGTTTTCTGTTCAAAGTTCTCTATGTATTTACGTCAATATACATTTAAAAAATTAGTATCGTCGGACACTGGTGACCACCATGGCAGAATTTGAAATGTCAAGCGCCTGTCACCGATGGCCACCATGGCAGTCAACGTGTTAAACGAAACACCGAATATTTGTAACTCCTTAAATGATCATCACGGAGTATTATATTCGCGTTAAAAGAAGCTCAGCTGTTCGATAAATCGTTCCTTCCGCGTTTCATGCCAGCGCAGCATTTAGCCCCTGGAATAAGGGTTATCAGAGCTTAAGTACTTTGCCGAACCACCCCCGGTTCAACTTTTCTGCCAGTCGTGATAGCGATCAGTCCACACTGTCTCCTCGCGTCGTCAGCCAGGGCTGAGACAACGGGGAAGCAACTTTCGCCGTACAGAAGGCCGTCTATTAGCGCGTTAGAGCGAAGTTAGCCAGGGTCGACGGGGGTGGCAGATTCCCAGCCGGTTCCGCGGAGTTTCGTGCTGTACGTGTCGTCGATACGGAAAGGCTAAATGCAAAACCTTGTAAGGGGAGATGGTCTCGAGTTCCGACAGGCCAACAAAACATCCTCGCAATTAGCCTGTATATTCCGATGACACCGGTGTGCGGTATCCCCATGGGCGTGGGATTCGGGGGTGGGAATGGTCAGACCAGGCTGGAAATTTCGTTTCCTCGTGCTCCCGAACCCCGTTTTCTCTCCTTGACCCGCTGGACATTTGACGTGTACCGCGACTGAGCCTGAAATAGGGAAAAAAGAGCAGGGAAGGAGCGTTAAATAATAAAAACTTCTCCGGATTTATGCTCCGGAGAATTGGACGTGTAGATTGAGAGGCGCGTGCTAGTTGCAGGCGCAGAGGGGGTGGAAGAGGGACTGGAAATTCGTCGGACGAAATTGAAAAGTGGCCGGGAGATATGGCCCCGGACGAATATCGGTAGGCAGATGGATGAGGAGCGGCCTCGAACAGGGGATCGAAACGGGCAAACGGACGTGAAAAAATACCCGGCCAAGCCCGATCGACTGAAAAGTGCTTGTACGAGCTGCGCTTTTTTCGTTCTTCCCTTTTTTCCCTTCGCTTCGTGCTCCTCCACTTTCGCGCCGTTTCCCTTTTGCCCGAGAAATTATTCGGATATATTGCACCCAAGGTGGGGTCTGAAATGTTTCCCTGACTTTGGTGCTTCTTTTTGAGCCAGGGATGGCAGGGGATGGTTTTAGCCGAGATAATTGCTCGGCAGGACGAAACAGGTTACATTTTCGAATCTTAGTCCATGCAGCACATGTGCAAATTCTCTGTATCACGTGGTAACGAATGTTTCAACTGTTCCAGGTGTTGCTGCGATAATCAATTTTTAGACACGTAATATAACGTGATAATGCGTTATGTAAACGCAATTAGACGTGGAACGGAGATGAAGGATTTGTCTGTAGAACCGAAGTTCGTTGGAGAATGACTGGAAACTGGCGAAGGGTGTGGTTCTCGCAGAGGAATAAAGCGATTGACTTTCATCGAGAACCGATCGCAACATTCCGTGTACCAACAGGGAGTTTGACAAATGGGACAACTCGAAAGTAATACTGGAACTTGGTTGCGTTTTCCCTAAATTACAGGGAATCGTAATTGCGCACGTATCACTGGATGCCAGTTGGAAAGCAGTTATCATAGGCTAGCTGTAAATCTGTTTGACCTTTTCTAGAACCGAAATCGTTCATCGAGGTACTCGAGAAACTATTACACGTCAGGATTATGAAACGATATTGGATCACGTGGATGCGATTGTCGATTTGTCAAAATAATTTCGGAAAATTCCCACATGGCACGTTGTCCAGCAGCGAGCTGTGACGCCAATGACCAGTGACCGCAGTCCAGAAGCAATGACAGCGCAAAGCACACTCGCAGCTTGCCAAAATCACGGAAGGCCGCTAGGCGAGAAGCGAATTGGACGCAAGTCCCTTTCAAAACTGGCGCCGTTTTCGAGGTGGCTGGCAGCCATTAGGTTGCCCCGTGACATTCGAGGGAGAGGATGATGGTTCCATCGAGTAGGTAGTGCCTAGACGGGGCTCCACCCAGCACTTAGTTCACGTCGTGACTGTGGCCCGGGGCACGGCCGTTTCCAGGGTACAGTCACGCCCCTGCCGTGCCGGCACTGTACTCCGATTCGCTGGCCCATATCTCATCTGGTCCATCGCATTAGCCTAATCTGCCAACTACGAGAGAATAGAGGGACGAGCGAGAGAGAGGAGCGAAGAAAGAGAGAGAGGGAGCGGGGAGGAGAGAGAAAGGGAGTAGAAAAAAAGGAAAGGAAAAACAACAAAAACGCGGCCATCGATGCATGCCCCCGCCGCGACGCGAGATCGCGTGGTGAGGTGCTGCCACCTTCGCGGCCGAACCGCGAACGCGACCGATCGATTTTTTTACGACGCCTCGCCGAAACGGTACCCGTGGCTTCGTTTGATCCCCTATCTCGCGAGGATGTCCCTCGATTCGCGACGTCGAACCCCCTTTTCGCGATTCCATCAACTCGCGTCGCAAGATTTCACGCCGGCCGCAATGGCACACCTTCCAACCGCGCTGCTGCAGCGAGCGCCCATGGCGGACATGTTGGATCTGCTGAGGTAACGTCGTTTTAACTACGCTAGTCAGATTCGCGAGCTTTCCGATAATTCTCCATTTTTATTACCTTCCCAGCTAGCTTCATTCGCCTCGAAATAACGCAATTTTACGGTAATAACGTCTGTACCCGGTTTTCAAGGATTTATTTCTAACCTGAAACTCGATTAGGATATAAGTCTAAGTATGGATATGGATGATGGTCTTCTTTAAGATTGATAATGTAGATGGTATATTTAAAATGTGTATTATACGTAGATGTAAATGTCGAATATAAATGTCCTTTATTATTTCGTGCGATATATTTCTGTTCCCATTACGTTCTCGAATTAATCGCACCACCTGCGACGTTTAAATCACCTCGATCCGTGTAGTCTTTTTCTCCCGATCAAGTAGCCACAGTGAGAAATAAAATCGCCGTGTCGTTGCTTCGTGGTACACGAGTTGTCTCGCGATCGTGCAACGCGAATTGCGACAGATTCGATCGGGACGAGAGCAATTTTAACGGCAGACACTGCTCCGCTTTCGAATTGCCCGGCTTCCGATAGCAAACGATTTTCCACGACGATAAACCGAGACACGAGCTGTTCAGGTGTACACAAAAACGTTCTGGAAGTTTCCGGATCGTCGCTCGACCTCGCCACTCACGGACGTATTATTGTTTCGCTGCTCGCGGTGACACGATCGGCCCGTTGTGTCTTCTACGCGTCGAAAATCGTCGGACGCGTGTTCGAGCAATAAAGTTTTTGTGAATTAGCTTAGAAACACGGCCTCGGTGCGGTCGGGCGGCCAGTTTGTGTCAAACGACGGACGAGGGAGCAGCCTGCCGTCACGCCGTTGGACTCTCGGCCCTGTTCCAGTCGATGTCCACGTAGTCGGTGAGTACTTTCTGCATGCCACGCAATTGTCCTGCCTTTTATTCCCTTTGTACTCGTTCGCGCGACCCAGTTCCGGCCATCGAGCGACGGGACTGCGAGTTTGACAGCGTCTTGGGTTCTTATCGAATTATTACCGCCATTATGGTACTGGTTAACTCGATCTAAATGCGTGGGAATTGTGCTTAGGTTAGGTTCTTGCTCACGGTAAAATGGGAGAAAAAATCGTTAATGTATGTTTAATGATTCGAGGTTAAAGCACGATTTCGTGGCTCTTTAGGTTAGGATGTAGGATTAGGATTATGATTACGATGTTATTGCATAGGAAATATATTTTAATCGTATAGTATATGGTACTTAAAGTCCCGAGGGGAATGAATTATTTCTTACTCTGATGGGTACCATGCAATGATTTTTAGTGCTAGACTTAAAGTTTATGATCGCGTAAATACCATGCGACTGGCAGCATGTTCCACGGGAGAAGTCAGCACGTTTTCAATTGCCCGACATAAATCCTCATTTTCTCGTGCCAGTATACGAAAACTTGCGTTCACAAAGACGGTACACCAGGTCGGGAGGAAAAAAGCCAGATGTCGGTTACGTCTTGGGTCGAATATTGCGACGGATTCCGGGGCCCCATAAATTGCTCCAGTTTCGAAGGAAAAGCACACCGCGACACGTGTGTACCCCGCGCTGGAACAATGCCGGTTTTCCTTTGCCCCCGGAAACAGACCGTTCCGCCATTTCTCCAGGGCCGCCGGTAATTCTCGAAAGGTTCGTGAAATGCGTTTCGCGTAACGGAGAAACGAAGGAAAGCCGGGAAAGCGTGAGAGTAATTGACCGAATCGGACCCCCGAGCACTCGAGTCTTCGTGGGTAGAGTGTCGAGTGCCTTTTCCTGAATTCTCCGAGTAGAGATGTCGAAGAATGCCCAGGAATAAAGCACTTAGTGGCAATATCGAGAGTAATTCTTAAATTTCGATGTAGCCAGAATTGTAGTCTCGAGTATCGAGTACCGGGTGTCTTTTTTCCTCCATTTCTGTAAATTCTGAGAGTCAAAATGTCGGAGGATAATACAGAAACGAAGCATTTACCGGAAATACTGAAAATAATTTTGAAGATCGAACAAATCGCAAATATTCTCGGATTCGACAGTCTTTTGCCACAGATTTTGTACATTATTAATAATACTAAGAATTAATTCTTAATTTTCCCTAGTTATCCCTAGTTTTCCCTAGGATCGGTCTATTAATCGAATTAAATTATTTTCTTGCCCCGTTTTTTAAATCTTCGGGATAGAGGTGTCGAAAAATATTTGGAAATGAAGTATTCATTGAAAATATCGAGAATAATGGAAATTATAGGTACTCGAATGTCTCTTAACTTTAAATATTCATCGAAATCAGGGGAAATGACGACAAGATGGCGGAAATACTGAAAATATCGCGTTTTGCGTGTCGATTTCGTATGGTTCTTACCACAATTAGGATTCGAGTTACTTTCACGAGGAAAATCAAGCGGATTGACGTTTAGAAATCGATAGTCGGTGCACGCGATATGGTTGGAACGAGGCACGGCGGCCGATTGCAAAGTCCGGAGATCGGTCGGCTCGATCTCGTGCAAATTGAATATCTGGAGGAAAATTGAAGTGACGATGGATGATGGGGTGCGAGATGCTTAAGCGTTCGTTTAAATTAATTCGCATAGTTGTTAAGCCTAAAGCGTGGCATTAGCTATTAGGCCGGTGTTAATTATTAGATGAAATGAAGTAAGTAGCGTATTGTGTGAAAATGAGCCTCGCTCGTTTCGTTATGGTTCCGGCCTTCTCGAATAAATATCTCGTTCCATCAAGTATGCATGTAATTTGTTACGCGAAACGATACGCGTGACTTGTACGCGACGCATAAATTTTGACGCAGGTGCACGCCTTTTTTCTTCCTTTTCCCCCTCTTTTCCCTCCTTTTCCTTCGACTAGTGACTTATTATACGTGGATACAGTGTTTCATTCGCGCGTTCATTTTTATCGGTGTCAATTCCAATCGTGTGTACATTTCCAAATTTCCTTTATCCTCATGAAGTTTCGCGAAGAAAGATTATTTTGAAAATCTTTTAATTTGGGAAATTGCGAGGATCCTCGCGTATCACGTTGTAGAGGTTATTTGACAAGTTGGCAACCGATCACGGAAATATCCGTGTTTAGTTGACAGAACGTTGACGACCGGTCACGGAGATTTCTGTTTTCCTACGCCTATGTACTGTATCGCGCTTTTCTTTACTCAAAATTATTGGTATACGATTTATTGCTTTTTTGAAGCTCGTAACTGTTGAAATATAACTATAATAATATTGGATGACCAATTCTTAGTCACTGACAGGACTTAGCTGATAAAGGTATGCTAACGTCAGAGCTCAAATAAATTTTACTCATTCCTACCTTGACTAAGGTCCAATTTAAGTGTCATTTTCACGCCACCAAAAAGTAAGAATATATAAGCACCTCCGAAAACTGTACAAAGTTATTGTACAGTTTCATAGTTATTGTATTTTCCGATGTAGCCTCGTTGCAGAACTAGTATTGTACATCGAAACGATTCGAATTATATTACAAAAGATTAATAGGTCTATAACATTCTCAATTCGGGTTCCAATAGTAAACCAATTTTAGTGGAGTAATGTCATTTAATGAATTAAAAGTCTATTATATGCCGTATATGGTCCTACGTGAAAAGATGGAGATCAAATACTCTGTCGTGAACATGTTAAAATCGTCTAAGCTTACCGGATCGAAATCATAATAAAATCACGTATACACGTTGGTAGAGAGTGTTGGCACTTATTAAGCATCTTATTTATTAACACGGTGCGTCGTTACCCATTGACCTTTAGATCTGCGGCGATTAGGCGAGCCGTCTGTATCTCGCGAAATTACACATTACGCGTTGTCGTGCCTAGTCTACAATTTACATTACTATTAATTACAAGCTGCTATTAGAGGTCTATCTGGTTTATATCTAGATCACCGTCATAAGCCGAATCCAGTCCCGTTGATCGCAATCTTCTCTTCTTTGCCGCATCGCGGCGCTGCCGACGTTGCCAGCGAGATGTTTCAATCTTATTATTATTAGACGCCGCGTTAATAAACAGGTTGGATAAAACTCAATTACCGACCTTTGCTTTTCATATTTTCCATGCGCGTAACACCATGCCGGAGATGATAATTAGCCGTATCGGGCGTGGATCTTCGATCCACCTTCGTTGCTCAAGCGTTGCCCCGTATCTCGTGCAACTGTGCACGGTTCCACGGTTGCACAGCCGATTCATTCATCGTCCGTTTGGCGCCACACGCCAGTTTATTTGCCTTTTGATTCGGTTTATCGTGCATCTGCGGATTCTTCAGGCGAAGCGCGATGGAACAAGCCGCAGCGAGACGTCCGTGAGACATTGAGTCGTCTGGCTGACAAATGGCCGCCGTTTACGTTCCCCGACCGAATATTTTCGTAGTTTCTTCTTCCTCCGCTGGCCCGTTACCTCTATCTCAACCGAATCCGTGAACAATGTGCTCGACTACATTACGTTTGAGGGATCGAATCGTCGTTCGCCGAGGACTCGATGGAGAAGGGAAGATGGAGGATCGCACGGTTCGCAGAGTCGTGGGTTAGGTCAGTGTTTCTTTGTTTAGGTCTGGCCAAACAATCCGCGGGAAAAGATTTCGCTGAGAGGTTATCCCAAGTTTATACAGTTTAAGTGTTAAATCTTGGCATATGAGTTGCTTTTTTGAAGGGGTGGCTAGATTTTATAGAGATTCGAAATTTTTTGATTTATTTCAGCTTATGTACAGTGCTAGACAAAAGTATTGGCACAGTTTGGTTATTGTGGTATAAATGCTTATAACTATTAAATAAACTGATTTGAAGGAAAAACTTTTTGACATATTGATTTATTATCTATTATTGTTTCTGTTATGTAATAGATTAAAATAGGTTCTTTCAAATCAATTTGTTTAGCAGTTATAAGCATTTGAATGACAACAACCATGCTGTACCAATACTTTGGTCCAGCACTGTATATATTAATATATTTCATAGATATATTGTACAGGTATATTATAGCTTATACAGGTATACTTCAGCTTATTTATTTTTGAAGACTAAATTTTAAAGAAATTCGAAATTTTTTTATTTATTTCAGCTTATATACAGTGCTGGATAAAAGTATTGGCACAGTTGTGATATAAGTGCTTATAACTACTAAACAAATTGATTTGAAGGAAAAACTTTTTAATATATTCATTTAATATCTATTATTGCTTCTGTTATGTAATAAACTAAAATAGATAATAAGTGAGTATATCAAAAAGTTTTTCCTTCAAATTAATTTGTTTAGTAGTTACAAGCATTTGAATCACAACTATGCTGTGAAAATACTTTTGTCCAACACTGTATATATATTTCACAGGTATATTATACAGATATATTATAGCTTATATATTACCATATTTCGTAGGTATATCGTATAGGTATATTATAGCTTATATATGTTTATTTAGAAGAATATGTTACAAGCGAAATTTTATAGATAATGTTTCATCCATATTCTTTTTCTATTCATATTTTCTAAATTGCGAATATTTTGTAAATTATCCGTAATTTATAGATTTTCGTTTTAACCATATTTATGTATTCTGATGCCACGTTTCCGTCACTGTCACTGGATTCACTAAATCGCAGCCTTTTTTACTTCCTCCTTAATGGCGGAATAATGTCATCATCATTAGTATCGCAGCTTGATCTCTCAAAATAATCGCTTTTTAAATCGTTCTCGTATTCGTCAAAAACGAATTCATCACCAGGCCCATCTCGAAATAATTCACTCTCAATTACATTTTAAGCTATGGCGAATATCTGCGTATTTATTTACTTTCATTCCGTGAGAGCTGCAAGCAAATATCGAATTTTCGTTCTCCGCGTTTAACACTAAATGCACCAGTCGGAGTCAAATGACCCTTTTCAAAGTTTACCTTATAATTGTACATTTATCATTATTTCTGTAGCGACCATCATTCTCACCCTAGATGGATTTTGCCTTCAAGAAGGTTCAAGGACTTTCTCGCAAATCCTCGGAAAACCTCCGCTTCCTATACATATAACTTCCAGACCCTCCAACAGTGTCCATCTAGTGGCGAGGGTGAGAATGATGGTCGCTACATTTATTTATTTATTTATTTATTGTGATTGTTTAATTTCTCGCTTTCCGTTTTTCTCTTAATTTATTTTCTACCGAGAAAAATTCTTTGTATACCTTATGTGTCACGAGGACTCATTTGACACCTTCTGGTTAGAACAGGTGTGTGTAAAATAGGTGTAGGTGTGTGTATGTTTAGTATTAACCCTTTGCTTTCGATGATATTTTGGCTAAAGAAGGGTACGAGTTGAAAAATTTTCTTTTGCAAAATGTCAAAATTTCTATTCGCAATTTCATTATAATTCCTTGCAGCATGATCTCTAAGTTCTTTTATTTTAAAATTCCTATATAATTCTCTTGACAGCTCTGTGTAAATTCCTTTATGACACTTCCTTGCTTCCCTATTTTAGGTCTTCGAAATTTATAAAATATGTAATCATTAATACTCTTTTAAAATTCTTATACTGACAATACTGACGATTCTCTTGACAGCTCTGTGTGAATTCCTTTATGACACATTAATGCTTTCCTATTTTAGGTCTTCAAAATATATAAAATATGTAATCATTAACCCTTTGCACTGGACGATTTTCTGTCCAAAGAAGAATAAGAGTTCAAAAATTTTCTGTTACAAAGCTGACGATATTTTTCTGAGCAGTGAATAAGAAATCGTATGATAATTAACACGTAGAATTATTTAATTTCGATATTTCACACAATGTTATATTAATTTAAATTTTTAATATATTAATTAATATCGAGCTTCGAAATTTTATCAAATGGCGACTGAAGGACGCCTCTCGAGTACAAAGGGTTAAAACAGTATCCACGGATGGGGTACAGCGACAAAATTTTGTTGTTCTAGTATTTCAGAGAAGATGAACGCTAGGGTGGAGTATATTTTAGTGTCGAAATTCCAACTGTCAGTATTTATATTACCGATCACAGGGTTGTAAAGACGTTTGCGTTGCTTCGTTCTGGAACAAGGCGGGAGCCATCTTTGTTTTCAAACTTCTCGTCACGATCTCGCTGATTGGCGTTACCATAATGGTCACGGTTCGTGTCTGTTCTCGAGATTCCTACCGACGATTCCTTTATTCCGCGAAGGACCGATTCCATTCACTCGGCTAATGATCTCGGCCTCTTCGGAAGTGGCACCTGTTCCAACAATGACTCCGTTGTCGCGCATAACGGAGAGCAAGATTAATGATAGCCTGATGACTGCATAAACGCTTTCGAGCCACGTATAACTCAATCCAGCCTGTAGAAAATATTCCGCGCGAAACGTAATTACATAATTACACGTAAACCGGTCTACTTTTCTCCTCGTGTCTGTATCAAATGTCTTTGGGTTCGTTTGAAATTAGCTTTGCAATTATCTGTATATCGACTCTCTTCGTTTACACCAGGTTTCGATCAATGGTAGCAATTTCACAAGGTAAAGGTAATAATTTCAAAGGCAACAAAAGGTCTTCCGAAGTAACAATTTCCTTCGAAATTTTAGGCTTCGCGATAGCTTTTGGGTTCCACATTTTGGATTCTGCTGAATACTCAGAGATTTCAACGTGAAAATGGACGTGCAAAAATAGTTAGATACAGTCTTCTGAAAGAATATTTATGTTTTTCACGCTATTATGTTTTACCACGATATTCGAGGACGTTTCTAGAAAGCATAAAAGGCTTACAAGCAAACATGGCGGGTCGAGCAAAATCGCATCGGAAGTTCTAGTTCTAACGAAGACCGATAATGTATTTACGGGAAAGGAAATGGAGAAATTCCTCCATTTCGTTTATTAACACCTTCCTGCTACGTGTACCATTTGTGGTACGCGTTAAACTTGATCTGCAGGCCACGTGTGCTATAAATGGTACACGCAGACATACTTTAATACATTGAGAATATGTTTTACGACAAATTTAATTCTGTAAAATGGAAATGTTAATTTTTAGTCGAAACAATAAATGGCCTGGAGATCATGTCGGCGCAAATGGCTTGGCACGGAACGCATTAAAGGAAGCTTCGTAAGTTTCTGTACCTACGATGTCTGTATCCCTTTTTCAGAAACGTGGTTTAGTGTACGATAAATGAATATTTGCATTTACGATGGTGTAATGGGAGATGGAAGAATAATCGTGGAAGCGCGAGACGCTGGAAGCAAAGTAGCCTCCATTTCGCGTATCGACGGGAAAATGGTGGAAGCTCGGGAAGCGGTAGATCGGGGCTAAAGTTGGCTGGTCGCGAGTTGGCAGTCGTAGGGAGGGAAAATGGAAAAGCGAGATAAGGAAGTTGCGGTATCCCGTGGAATCGTTGCGGCGGCTCGGTTGCACGCCGATTTCCGCGGCGACTTCGGGCGTAATAGCTGGAAAAGAGAAACGATGCGCGTTAGCCCGTAATTAGCGAGCCACCGATAATCACGCGCTGCACGCGCAATTATCTTCGGAAATTTTAGAAAGCTCGTTAGCCCGTCCTCCCAATTACTACGAATACCCTTTTAATTACATAATCGGCCGCGTAGTTAATATTTAATAGCGCAAGCGTACGTCTCGTCGACGAATTTCGGTACGCCGGATTTATGGCCGGATTAAAAAGAATATTTTCTGGGACGATCTCGTGTTCCGGCTGACAGCGCCCGAATCCTACGCTCTTCGTCTTCTTCTTCTCCTCCTTCGTCTTCTACCGTCTTCCTCCTCGTCTTGTTTTTCCTCTTCTCCTTCCGCGTACATTAATCACCCTTTGGCGAGATCTCGCACAACTGGCGTTCACTTTGACGACTGCTTGGTTCCTTCGAGTTGCGTCCTTCTCCGGCTCCGTGTCAAAGGGTGCACGAGTCTCTTTGGCTTCTTTTCTGCGAGATGAACACGATTAGGCTCGTTACCGTTACAAACACCTCCTAGCATCTACAAACATCTCGCTGTAACAGCCTCTTCTGCTGTAATTGAAGTATTCGTATCAAAAACCACCTCTGTCGGGTCTTGGAATAATGTTTTCTGGGAATCGGAGTCAATGGTATCTTCTGAATATTCATAATTAGTCTTGACAAGTTAAAAATAAGTCGTTGGGTGTACATTCTACTCGGTATTCTTTATCCGACACGAATTTCATATGTGGTATCGTATTCTGTAGACTTTTTCGAAGAAGAAACAATGGAACAAAGTTGTCGAAACAGTTTTCAATTCGATTAGGTCGAGAAAATATTCGTGGGTAATATGTATATGGTAGTGTAATGTCACGCAGCCATTGTTTGCTTTTCTAGCCTCGACAGTGCAGTAGATAGTAGGAAAAATAATACAATTCTGTTATCAAATTTCGGAAAATTGTCAAAGTTCAAAGGGAATATTGAAAATTAATAAAAGTTAGGACATATCTTATACCTTGTGCGTAGCTCTTAGCTTGGTATCGTTTTGCAAAAATTATTTTTTGGAAAACGATACCAATTACCAGGTCTCACCACGAGGAGGTGGCTACGCATCGAGACCCGACATGCGCCCTAGTGGCGCATCCTGCTGGCGCTACCTGTATCAAAGGTACCCTAACCTAACTTGGAGCGAAAGAAGTTAAAGTGAAAATCTACTGACACTTTATTATATTTCGTGTCTTACAAAGGGTATTTCGATTCGGTATACTACAACTCTATTGCCGCGACACTAAGATATTTTATTTCTCATAAAAATAGGGAATAAAATATAAAACACGCGAGCAAGTTAAAAATCGCGATCGCGTCCGAACGAGTTCGCGATTATTCGAAAGACCGACTAGCCTACGAGACGTACTCTCGTGTACAAGACAACTTCATGCCTCGGCACCCTCCCGACTCGAATCTAGCCCATCCAGCCACCACAGACCCTGCCATGACTTACTCGAGAACGAGAGCGATCGACGAACCAACGAAACACCCGAAATCAAGCCGAGGGTCCCTAGCGAGGCCCTGTAGCCGGTCACGCAGGCCCCTGCCACATGGGGGAGAAATTAATCATCCCATGGGGTCTGACCGTAGGCCCATATGCAGTGTCACGGCTACAGGACCCATACCCCGGTCGTGCACGCGCTGGTGCCCAGGACGACTAGGGCCGACAGACCCTCGAATTGACCCAGGTGAGTGCCAGCCCGCCGACCACCCTAGAACCGACGCGTGACAAGGGTGGCAGTGGCGAGGATGAGTGTCGGAACGAGTCGTTTGGATGTCTTACGAAACACGGAGTTATCGAGTACGCGAGAGTACGTCGCGCAGGCTAGTCGATACTTAAGAACGATCGCGATTATCGCGAGAACAATTATGTCACTATTTGGTAAACGACAGGGATAAGAAGAAAATATAGAACTGATATATTTCGCTCCAAGTTAGGTGGGTTACCTTAGTACAGATAACGCGCACATCAGACTTAGTCTAGGGATCTATCTTAGAATTACTTAGATCTACTTAGGTCTAAACTTACACATCCCGTGTCGTCCATTATTGTGTGTCAAATGAAATCTGAAAGAAACTTGAGAATCTTGAGAAACCTAAAAGCTAAAACAGAATATATTATTGTTAATATACACCTGTAATGAAACGGATTAGTAAGACGAAAGACAATAAAAGCAGAACGAATATGAACCACAATGATAAACCAAATGGATGGAACAACCCAACGATGAGACATAAAGAAACTAACGACGAGACATTCGAATATTACACGAAATATTCGAATTCTCAAATAGAAACGAATAGGAATGAAAAATATATATATATAAATCTGGAATGAAACGAGTTAGTAATAAGAAAGAAAATAAAAGTAGAACGAATATAAACTACACAGATGAAACAAATGGAAGGAACAATCCAGCGATGAGACATTCGAATATTATACGAAATATTCGAAATGTCAAATAGAAATAAATACAAAGGAGTAAACAACATCTGAAAAGCGAAAAAATAATTAAAAGCTGAAAAAAAAGAAAAATAATTAAAATCTGAAAGAAAAGAAATTAATATCTGTAAACAAAATAAAAATTATTAGTAAATTGTTTAATGGGTGGGGGTGAGGGTGGGGGAGCCAACCCTACCCTCACTTCGAATCCCCACCCTTCGCGCACAACGAAAATTTAGATGTTACACTTCCGAAGTCCAACTGACAAATGAGTTCTGCTGGGTCGCGTCGCTCTTTATATAGCCTCCGATCGGCCGAGTCCCCCCACCCCGATTGCAAATTTTCGAACTTCTTTGATTTTATTAATTATTATTTTTCCGCTTTAATAGGCAATAATTTACTAATTTTTTCATTTTTGTTATAAATATACGTTGCGAGCAATTTGTTAAAAACAATCTTAATTTGTTATTAACAATTAGTGTAATAATTTATAAACTTTTTGTAAATTATCGGTACATTTTAGCATAAATTCATTATAAATTCGAGAAATAGCCAGTAATTTATTAATTTTTTCGCAATTATTATAAATTTACATCGTGGACAATTTGTTATTAACAATCAGCGCAATAATTTATAAACTTTTTGCAAATTGCTGATACATTTTAATACAAATGCGTCATAAATTCAAGTAGTAACCTATAATTTATTAATTTTTTCACTTTTGTTATAAATTTACGTCGTGAACAAGTTATTATTAACAATATTAACTTATTACTACCAACAAGTTTAATAATTTATAAGATTTTTGCAAATTATAGGTACACTTTGACATAAATTCGTTCGAAGCTTTAATAATAGCGAATTATTTGTTAATTTTTTAATTTTCGATCGGGGAAAAGTTGAAATCTATTGTACACTGTCCTCTGCGGAGCGAGGATCAAAATTGATAATAATCGTTTTGACACGAACCCTTCAATTCGAGACAATGGAAATCGTGGCCGACCATTGTTTCCGCATACTTTTTCCCCAGATCTAGATAATCCGATAAAAGATACGTCGTGCTTGCGTCAAAGAAAGTATCCATCACGATTCGGGGGCTGGGGGCAAACAAAGGAGCCAAGAAAGTTCTAAACACCTGTTACGACTCGATACGATCGGTCATCAATTTTCTGCAACCGGCGCGATACCAAGAAGGGTCGATAATGAATTTTTATCGCGCTCGGAGATCATCCAATTCCCTCTCTCACTCTCTCTGAAATACTGTCCTTACAGACACTCGCGTACCTTACCTGACACCGCTAATTCCACTCGCTTTAATTCCATCCGGATTACGGTTCTGACGTTTGTTGGCCGTTGCGTGGGCAGAAACAGCGGCAGCTGAATCCTGTTGTTTGTCGTTCCGTTGCAACGGGCCCCGAAGCGTAACAACCATCGAGAATTGTCTTACACACGTGGCCCTTGTTAAACGCTCTCGACAGTTACAAGCACTCCTCTGTGCTACGTGGCCGTAATTGAAGGCGATTTCGGGAACTCGAAGCAGGGTCCGTTCCGCTGCCAAAATTCGTTCGTCTGCGGCAGAAAATATCTCGTTACACGACTGTTCTACCCGAGAGCTTGTTCTCCGTATTTGTTAATTAACTTCCAGTCCGTTGTCCCGGAATTAATAACCGTTTCGCACACGCGTGCACGCATCGCGTATCCGCGATTCGTATCCGGGTTGTTATAATAAGATTTTTCCTGGGCCAATCGTCGGCCGATTTGTAGTTCCGTAGGGAAGGAAAAAGATTCCCGAGGTACACGTATGTAAGCGGGTGTAGTGGTACTTAACGGTGGTACGAGTTTCCTCCGCGCAAGAAACGAAGGGAAGCAATAGGGGGAGCCGTACGGGGCAGCAGAATGATCGGTATGGTGTCCGCATCAATATGGAACGATAACACGGGGGCTCGTGCCGAGGCGATATTTATATCCGACATTTTGTCGGCCCCTGTAACTTGCAGCACGACTAATAATTACAATACACGGGCACGGGGTGTCGCGATCGAGAATATTACCGAAACCCGTGTACTCCCGCGAAATCTCGTGGCTGGAAACGAAGATTATTACGGTTTACGGGGGATTATCGTTGAATTTGCCGATCTAAATTATTAGCTTAGCGCGAGCGTAGAATTTTCCTAGGGCATTAAGCGCGCGCGCAAAGCACCACACGCCGGTCGTTAGAAAAATTTTTATTTCCCCGGCCGCTGATATAACATTCGGAGTGCTCGGCGTTCCGGTAAGGGACGCGTGGAACGCGTACGTGTACGAGCAACGGAGCAACAAAGTTTTAATCGTCCCGCTGGATCGCGATTTTCACCCCTTGGCGAATCACGCAGCCGCGAATCGTTACGAATAAATAATCGTTACCCGGTCGTGACGTTAACGACTGGCCGATTATTAATTTCCATTATTGCGTTTAGCGAGCGGAATGTGCGTTAATGCGACGAAACGAGAGGCAAAAAAGGGAAAAAAGCGAGGAAAGAAGCGGCCAAGGGAAAAAAGAAAAAGGATGAAAAGAGCGGCTGGAGGAAAAAAAAAAAAAATGTGGTTAATATGGAGGCGCGGCCGGACTGGGAGCCCGCGGCCCCTAACGAATATTAATATCGCGGCCGAGTCAAAAAACATTTCCCGCGCATTACGTCTAATGCGATTCTAGCGAGTGTGGCGTCGTAATTCGAAACGCACCCTCGACCGTATCACCTCGCGAAAATTAATATCGACCGGGGTGACGTCTAACAGCCCCGATCTCGCGAGAATTTTCCAGAGCAGAATTTTCGGCGTCGTTCCCGATTAAATATTCGCGTCTCGCGAGTGTCGAACGGGGGGACGCTTCGACCTTAATTAGCCGCAAACCCTGGCCATTAAACTCGGGGCCGCGGGACTTTGACAGCTCCTTGCGGCCGAGAGAGGGGTAGTCGTTTCGCGAATGGCGGCAAATTGATTAACAAAAACGCGGAGCGCGAATTCCGAGGGAAAAAAGGACACGGGGCCGCGGAGAGAGGGGGGGGGG